>NC_033799.1:70157496-70196564 GCF_001876935.1 Asparagus officinalis | reverse complement strand
CACCTCCTTGGTGGCTCGGCGGCCACCAAGGTGGCTCGGCCACCACCGAGCCACCAAGAGGTGGCTCGGTGGCCGAGCCACCAAGGTGGCCGGCCGAGCCACCTCTTGGTGGCTCGGCATGAGCCGAGCCACCTTGAGGTGGCTCGGCCCAGTGCCGGCCACCCAGAGGTGGCCGACAGATTTCTGTGCGCGGGCACAATAAAGAGAGCCTATAAATAGAGGCCTTCATTGTTCATTTTCAAGGGTTGGAAATTTTGGAGGCGAAGCTCTGCCGGATTCAAGACTCGAAACTTAAAAAAGATTGGAGCTTTGGGACTTCGGGGACTCACTCTTCCAGATCTGGTGCTCAGCCATCGTCAACGCCAAAAAAGGCAGGTGTTCGAGAGGACCGGATCTCAGATCTACGCAGACGTACTCCGGATCTAAGCTTGGTCTTAGATCCCGAGACTTGGACGATTGTTTCCTTGGTGAATCAATCCTCCCCGGCTATTATTTCCTTCGTGGAATAATACCCGTCGTACTGCTTAGATCTGATCGGATCTAGATCTCGCGGTGGTCCACGGATAAACCCCGGCAGATCTGATCGGATCTAGATCTCGCGGTAGTCCACGGATAAACCCCGGCGCAGGCAAAGAACCCACAAAGCGAGCGACCGCAAAACAGGAGCTCGCGATTCGTTCGATAAATAAGGAAACAAAGTTGTAATTTTTCATTTCTTTTTATTTGATTTTCATTGTAACCGGATCTTATAAAAAGACCGGATCTTTGTAATCGATAAACTATTACAAGAATTTGCAATGGAATCAATGATGAAGAAAACAACGCGTCGCAGCCGCGGATTTCAATTCCGGTCGTGGAGGAGGTCGAGTATGAGTTTGACCAAGCCAAGTTCGAGGAGTACGTGTCCTCGTCCGGATGATCCTCCCTCCGCAAGTCCAAGAAATCCCAGAAGTTCTCCTCCAGGAGAAAGGTTCGTTGGTATGAAGAAGTCGAAGCCACCAATGAAGATCTCGCCTCGTTTGATGCCAAAGTCGCATCGGGTGAGATTCCTCCAGTTTCCAACCAGGTCAGATCTGCTCTGGCCAACTCTTCTGCCACAGAGGGCGTGGTGACTATCTCGAAGAGAGCCCACCAAAGGCAACGTCAACGCCTTGCGAAACGATTCGCAAAGGCCATGGAGTCAGTTGACGGGATCCGCTACAACATGGATCTGAAGAACAAAAGAGGCAGGTTCAGACCAAAAAGCAGCAACTGCAGCCTCCAACCAAAATTCAACCTCCGGCGAACCAAGCTAAGTCGCTGAGAATTCCCATAGCTACTCCAGGAGATCATGCAGAATCCTCCCGAAGGAGAAAGCCAGTCTTGGAGCGCCTCGGTCCAATTCCCGACGAGAGAGGCAAAGCTCCAGTTCACGAGCGTTTGGGCCCGATGAAGAAGCCCAGAACGACTCAACACGCTGGGGGTCACCGTCACCTCCAGTATAACAAAGAACTCAAGGCAGCTGCTCTCACCAACTTACGCATTGAAGTTCAGGAGCCCGCTGAAGATTCACACCCACAAAGGCGCGCTCCAGTTCACGAGCGTTTGGGCCCGATGAAGAAGCCCAGAACGACTCAACACGCTGGGGGTCACCGTCACCTCCAGTATAACAAAGAACTCAAGGCAGCTGCTCTCACCAACTTACGCATTGAAGTTCAGGAGCCCGCTGAAGATTCACACCCACAAAGGCGCGTTTCGAGGCGTGTGACTCTGGAGAGCTCAAAGAAGGAAATTCATTCTCAGAAGGAAACGTTGTTGTCTGATGACGATGACGTTATACCTGGGAGATCATGCCAACACACGAGAGGTTGCTCCGACTTTCAAACGAATAAGCTGTACTATCATGCTGGAGGTACGAGCAAATCCAAAACTCATTCGGGCGGTATTGTCTGAGTGCGACTGCACCAAGATGTTTCCCGAAAGAGTTTCCGTGTTCCAAAGACTCAGCATGGAAGCGCCAAAGCCAAGGACTAGACGTTTCCGAAGAAGAAGAGCAATGGTCGAAGACGGTGAACGGTCAAGGGTCACTGCCAACATGACCAGCAAAAAGACCTCAACACAGGTTAATCTCAAGTCGTTTCTGGAAGCGTCCCGGCGTGTAACCCGTCTACAGTCCAGAGCCATCGCACGAGGAACTTATGGCAGGGTTCGGACAAGAGTACCTTCAGAAGGTGAAGAGTCGGATACCTGCTCCGCAGTCGCATCAGATAATACAGTGTCCAGTGAGGGGGAACCCCGCGATTCACTGATGATAAGCGCGGAACAAGTGGCCAAGATGATCGAAGATGCCATAGCCAAACAACAGGAAAGCTTTAGGTTTGAGATGCAGATGGCCATGCAGACTATGAGAGAGATGCATGAGCAACAAATTCAGGCGCTGACGAACCAGCAAGGTGAACCAAGCCACCGTAACCAGGTTGTTCAGGAAGAGGAGCACACGGATAGGGACGAAGCTCACAATGCCAATAACCCTCCCGTCAATGCAGGGGGTGGTAACGAGGATGCCAACGAAGATACAAGTGAAGACTTGAAGATCAAAGATCTCGAGAGCAAAATCAACACATTGATCTCCGCTCAAGAGACGAAGAAGACGGGCATTCCTTGTCCATACCCACGAGAATGAGAATCAATCCCCTATCCGGCGAAGTTTAGTCTGATCAACTTCACGCCGTTCGATGGGAAGGGTTCCCCCACTCAGCATTTGATTTATTTCAAATCGCACCTGGGTATTATTTCCGGCAATGAGCCTCTGATAGTGCGGTCATTCGTCGGCACTCTTCGCGGAGCCGCCTTCGATTGGTACCGCCGCCTCAAGGGAAGCGTGAACAGCTGGGATGACATGGAGACCAAGTTCCTGGCCAACTTCTTCGACGACGACACCGAGATATCTATCGGATCATTGCTCGATGAGAAGCAGAAGGACGGGGAGTTAGTCGACACCTTCGTCAAAAGGTTCCGGAACAAAGCGATGAATTGCCGGGACCCGATCACCGAGGAATTCATTCTCCAGACCTGCCATAATAACCTGTCCTTAGACGTGTTGGAAGCAATGGGGGCAGCACCGTCTGACACTTGGAAGGATCTGAAGGTCCGAGGGGAGCAGGCTGAGCAATTCCTTAGAAGGAAGAAGGCCGAGAGGAACCAACCGACGGTTAATCCGCTAGACTCAAACTTCGCCTCCCGTGGTAAGGGCGAGGCACCTGCAGTTGCTGGTGGTGCTAATCAAGCGTCACAACAGCAATCTCGAAGGCAGCAAAAGACTTCGGGTTCGAGACTCCAAAAAGAGTACTCTTTCAAGGACGAAGACGTTCCAGCCATCTTCGAATCCCTCCTTGAAGGTAACAAGATCAAGCTACCACCTATCACAAATCAGGAGGAAGCTGACAACACTACGGACCCAAAGTACTGTGCATACCACAGGAGGGTCGTTCATCCCACCAAGGATTGCTTTACTCTCAAGAATAGCATTCAGACCTTGGTTGAAGCCGGCGTCATAACGCTAAGGTAAGCCAATTGAGAACGGCATAAACTCCAAAGAGTATACGAGTATAAACTGTTTCTCAATCCTCCGACCGGTATAAGAGGTTAAACTACTCCCTGATACTCCAATAGGTATATGAGTCTAAACTGTTTCCTCACTTTTGACGGGAAGTCCCTGGAGAATATTAAGCTAATATTCTTAAGGATAACCCGGTTAGGTAACTGATAATAATGTCCGAACCAGTTCCGCAGAGGAAACTGGGGGTGGACGATTTATGTAACGGGAAGTTCCCAAAACCACAGCAATGTAATGAATAAGAACTCCCATTCAAATTCTCACCGTGTCTGTGCACTCAACACTCTCTCTGTTAGAGTCTGGACGTAAAGTTCCCAATTGGTCAAACCTTCTTACAGTTAGGACCACAGTCAAAATCCCCTCTCGATTCTCCCAATGAACGAGAGGTCCACAAATCAAGCGATCAAACCTTCCTACAGTTAGGATCGTCTTAAACCTTCCATTCGGTCAAACCTTTCTACAGTTAGGACCAAAACCAAAATCCCCTCTCGATTCCTCCAATGAACGAGAGGTCCACTTTCAAATCGAGCGATCAAACCTTCCTACAGTTAGGATCGTCTTAAACCTTCCATTCGGTCAAACCTTTCTACAGTTAGGACCAAAACCAAAAAACCCTCTCGATTCCTCCAATGAACGAGAGGTCCACTTTCAAATCGAGTGATCAAACCTTCCTACAGTTAGGGTCATCTCAAACTCCTGCTTGGTCAAACCTTCCTACAGTTAGGACCAAAACCACGATTCATTCTCGATAAACGAGAAATTCATCTTTAGTTCGATAATCAAACCTTCCGACAGTTAGGGTTATCCGAATCTTTTTGATTCTCGGAGTGGAGATCCCACTCTTAGTTTCACCTTTCCGGATTCTGGGGGTGGAGATCCCACCTCGAGTCTCCTTTCCTTCTTTGTTCGGGGAATAGAATATAAAATTCTTCCTTCCCCATACCAATCCTTTTCGAAGAATTCAGGATTCATCCTAGGAAGTTTATCCCGAATCCTAAGCAGGGATAAGTCTGCGCCTAACACGCGCTGCCGGTTTAGTCTTTTTTCTGCACAAAAAGACACCAGAGTTCGATTCTGGGGTATTCTATCCTGAAACCTAAGCAAGGATAAGTCTGCGCCTAACCCGCGCTGCCGGTTAGTTCTTAACCGTTGAAAAGAACATCCGTCCACATATTCAACATTGTGGCAGGTTGTTATTAATAACACCAAAATCCATGCCTTACACGCATGGGGAATTTCATCCTGAATCCTAAGAAAGGATATGCCGACGCCTAACACGCGTCGCCGGTTTAGTCTTTCCCCGTAGAAAAAGACACCAGAGTTCGATTCTGGGGTATTTTATCCCGAAGCCTAAGGAGGGCAAAAATCCTAAAGTCAACGCCTAACACGCGTCGCCAGGTAGTCTATTCCTGTGAAAAAGACGAAGTCTACGTATTCGAAGTCGTAGCATCAAGTCTAAGGGAGTTCATTCCTTTAGCACAACGTCACATGCGGAACGGACTTAAGACAATCCGCATGTAAGCCCGATTCAAACGGTAATCGGTAAAAGCATGACAAATCCGTTGAGGGCTGAGGATTTGCCAAAAATCCTAAGTCAACGTCTGATACACGTTGCTGTTTAGTCTTTTCACAGGAGAAAGACGAAGTCTACGTATTCAATATCGTAGCACTAAAAGAGTTAACTCTTTTAGCATAACGTCACATGCGGAACGGACTTAAAACAATCCGCATGCTAGCCCGACTCAAACGGTAGTCGGTAAAGGCGCATCAAACCCGTTGATGGCTGAGGATTTGCCAAAAATCCTATAAATATGCGAGTCATTGACGCATCAACTTTATGAGTTGGTCTCGTGACTCGAGCATCCAACGACCTTGGGATAAGATCCATGCTCCAATTCCTTAAGAGCTTAAACCGTGTGTACTCCAGCAGACGTACGAGTATAAACTTTACAATGAAAGAATCAATACTCCGAAAAGTATACGAGTATAAACTGCTTCTTAATACTCCAATAAGGTATACGAGTATAAACTATTCCCTATTGTTGGTTGAGAAGTTCCTGGAGAATATTTTTATTCTTAAGGATAACTCAACAACACTACGCCGGACAACGCATCGCAAATAAAGACTCAACGCCAACATTCGAGGGTCAGTTCTGTGTTCAACCAACAAGCACGAGCTAAAAATCAGAAAACCAGGAATTGACTTCAAGTTCAAATTTCCGACAACGGTCAGACAATAAATGCAGCACCGGAACTCTTACAGACATTCGACAAAGCACCGAATAGCCTGGAAGATTGAAGGAATCAAGAACGGAAGTCATTCCAAGGTCCCATTACACCGACTGAAGGTGGGGACAATCATATCCAAAGTATTCCAGACTCTTCTATAAAAGAACGAGACTGAAATACTTTGGAGGGGGTATCTGTAGGCATATAAAATTGCTTATAGGTCCCTTAGCACAGCTCGGCACAAACCGACGAACCAACGAGGCGACGAGATCGACGAATCGCACGCAAGCAACGGAATACATCCATTCGCGTGCGGGATCAAGCCAAGTGTTCGAAGAGTCAACGAGTCATCCAACCGAGAGCGGACTCGGACGAATCACGATCGAATCAAGATCAGTTTCGAACTCAAACTCAAAAGCCGATTTACTGCCTAATCGGGATCCAGACTTCCAAATCAAGATCCCGAACAAATCAAAGTTCACAACAGAACCACAACCGAATCACGGACAGAACCGGAACCGGAAACAAACAACGGAACGAACAACACCCGGAGGGGCTCGGCCGAAACCGAACCATCTCAAGGTGGCTCGGCTTGGGCCGAGCCACCCTGAGGTGGCTCGGGTTGAGCCGAGCCACCCCGGGTGGCTTCGGGCCAAAGGCCGAGCCACCTTCAGGGTGACTCGGCATGAGCCGAGCCACCTTGAGGTGGCTCGCCAGTGCCGGCCACCCAGAGGTGGCCGATACAGATTCTGTGCGCGGCACAATAAAGAGAGCCTATAAATAGAGGGCTTGGTTCATTGTTCAGAGGGTTGGAATTTTGGAGCGTAAGCTCTGCGCGGATTCATAGACTCGATAACTTAAAAAAGGATTTGGAGCTTATGGGACTTCGGGATCACTCTTCCAGATCTGGTGTCAGCCATCGTGCAACCGCCAAAAAGGCATTGTGTTCCGAGAGGACCGGATCTCAGAATCTATGCCAAAACGCTTACTCCGGATCTAAGCTTGGTCTTAATCGCGAGACTTGGACGAGTTGTTTCCTTGTGTAAATCATCGCTCCCCGGCTATTATTTTTCCTTTGTGGAATAACTACCCGTCGTACGCCTACGACTGATCGGATCTAGATACTCGTGGTGGTCCACGGATAAACCTGCGCGCAGGCAAAGGAACGCCACAAAGCGAAGCGACCGCCAAAACCCAGGAGCCCTCGCGATTGTGTTCGATAAATAAGAAACAAAGTTGCTAATTTTCATTTCTTTTTATTTTGATTTCGTTGTAACCGGATCTTATAACAAGACCGGATCTTGTTAATCGATAAACTATTACAAGAGTGTACAATGGCACATCAATGATGAAAGCTACAAATTTTTTCGGCCGCGAACATATATATATATATATAATATATATAATAATATATATATATTATATATATATATATTATATATATACTTATATATATATATATATAATAATATATATATATATATATATATACTATATATATATATATATATATTATATATATATAATATTGTGAAAATGGCGAAGGAATTGAGAAAAACGTGAAGAATAAGCAAAACAGGCTCCACCACACCCTGGTGTGGTGTCTGCCATAGGTGTGGCAGAATCTGCCATGTCTGCCATGGGTGTGGTGTCTGCCATACCCTGGTGTGGCAGAATCTGTCTTGTTTGTCATGGGTGTGGTGTGTGCCACACCAGGGTATGGCAGACTCATTTTTAGAATCCCAATCAGTTTGGGATTGTGTTTTGTAATAAATAGAGACAAGTTTTTTAGGGTTTCTTTGGTTTTGTTTGGGCTTTGATTAAGCATTGTTTGGGGGATATTTGGAGCACAAAAGAGGTATTTTTGAGCTATTTGTTTAGGGTTTTATTTAGAGAGATTGAGAGCTTTGTGGTGAGATTAGTTTGTTCCTTCGAGCGTATTGTAATCTCAGTTTGTACTCTTCTTCTCTATTAGTGAAAACCCTATTCCCTTCTTGCCCCGTGGACGTAGGCAATTGCCGAATCACGTTAAACTATTGTGTTTGGATTTGTGCTATTATATTTGGATTGTTTAGCCTTCTCTCGGTGTTCGTTTGGTTTGGTTTCTCAAAGCACATAGTTAGTTTAATTGTTTGACTTCCGTCACGCACAACAATGTTTTCCTCCACATGAAGATGTTTTCCTCTAGTAAGTTCCTCCACCTCCACCTGAAATGTAAACAACCAAGGAGAACTCTTATTAGAGTATAGGTAATAGAAGTTGTCTGTCCATGTTAACAAATTTGCTTACTTTATAGTGAAATTAAGCAGGCTGTTTTCTAAGATAAAGCCCCAGGACCTGGTGGGTTTAGTGCTGCTTTTTACAACTCTGCATGGCCAATTATTGGGGAGGAAATCTCTACAGCAATTCAAGAGTTTTTCAAAATTGGGAAGCTATTGGGCTCTATTGATTCTACCTCTATTACTCTCATCCCTAAGGTTCAATGCCCTCAAATCCCAACTGATTTCAGGCCAATATCATGCTGTAACTGCTTATATAAATTCATTTCAAAATTTTTGGCTAATAGATTACAATCAGTCATTGGTTCTATTATCAGTGAAGCTCAATATGCTTTTGTCAAGGGTAGGCAAATCTCTAATAATATTCTGTTAGTACATGAGTTGGTAAAGAATTATGGAAGGAAACTCATTTCTCCTAGACAATGCTCAACATTGACATACGAAAAGCTTTTGACACAATCAATTGGTCTTTTCTGGAAAATATGCTCAAAGGCCTGGGTTTCTCTGAAGTGTTCATCAAATGGATTATGTCTTGTATTTCATCTCCAAAATTTTCAATTTCTCTTAATGGTGGCCTTCATGGATATTTCAAGAGAGCTAGAGGTTTGAGGAAAGGTGATCCTATCTCCCCTTATTTGTTCATTATTGGAATGGAATATCTTACCAGGATGTTGAACATGTTGAAGCAAGATAGGAATTTCAAATTTCATCCTAAATACGGAAAACACAAAATCTCACATCTTACATTTGCTGATGACCTTCTTCTATTCTGTAGAGGGGACTTATATTCTGTTCAAAAATTATATCAATGTGTTAAGGAGTTTGGTGCTATTATGGTCTGGAAGCCAATCCCTCTAAATGTGCTATCTTTTATGGTGCCATTGAAGAATCTGTTATGGATTCTATTAATAGGTATCTGGGGTTTCATGTAGGGTCATTACCAATTAAATACCTGAGAGTTCCTTTGATTTGCAAGAGGCTCTCCTATGTTGATTGTACCCCCCCCACCCCACCCCACCCTTTTTAAGAAGATTACAAGTCAATTTCAGACTTGTTTGAGGTATCGGAAACTGTCATATGCGGGGAGACTTCAAGTTATCAGAAGTGTGATTCTGGGAGTCTAAATCTTCTGGACTTCTAATTACATTCTGCCATCTAAAGTTCTTCATAAAATTGATGACTTATGTAGGGACTTTCTATGGGGTAAAACTAATCAAATTCTCAAATCTCCCCTGGTTGCTTGGGATAAAATTTGCAAGGAGAAGAAATATGGAGTTCTGGGTCTCTTTTCTACAACAAAATGGAACATGGTCTCTGCTCTAAAATTATTATGGTACATTCATATTAATAAAGAGTGGATGTAGATAAAATGGGTTCATGGCAATTATTTAAAAAACTCTACTATCTGGCAAGTTAGCATGAAAACATGTGATTCTTGGATGTGAAAGCAATTGCTTAAACCTAGGGATAATACAATCATCATTTTGGGAGGTGTTGAAAATCTGAAGCAATACATCAGCTCATGTTACAAAAAACTCTAAGATTCAGTTATCCAAGCTGTACTCTGTCATCTCCCCAGAACCAAGTAAAGTGACATGGTTTATGACAGTTTGGGATGCAAAAATTTGCCCTAAGCATAGTTTTATCTTTTGGCTTGCTGTTCTCAACAGACTACAAACCAAGAATAGACTTCTTAAGAGAGGTATCATTCAATCTGGGCAATGTTGTCTGTGCTCTGGTTCTGCCCAGGAATCTCGTAATCACCTCTTTTTTGATTATTCCTACTCATGTGGTGTGTGGAATAATATCATGGGTTGGCTTCAATTTAGATGGAAGTCTTGTGATTGGGATATCATTTTGGATTGGTTTAGCAGAAGGCTCAAAGGAAAAGGATTGAAACAAAGCTTGAAAAAGATGGCGCTGGCTGCTACAATCTACAACATTTGGGAAGAGAGGAATAATAGGATTTTTAAAGCGAAAATCAGGAGTATTGATCAGCTAACCTGGGTAGTAAAGGAGATTATTATGTCTACAATCCTTAATAGCTCGCTCACAGTGGACAACAAGGATTGGCTTCTTTCTCTTTGAAGCTTTTTCCTGTATATAGCTGTGTTGTTTGTTTCTGTTTTTTATTTTTTCAGTTCAGTACTTTGGACTGATATTATCTTGATGTACATAATTTTCTCACATTTTGGTAAATGAATAAAAGCTTTTCATTGAAAAAAAAATTGCTTACTTTACACATATGCACTGTAAAAACTATTAACTTTCCAATCAAATCCTATAACACATGCAATAGATACAACTTATTGAGGAACTAATTTAAAAACTATTAACTTTCCAATCAAATCCTATAACACATGCAATAGATACAACTTATTGAGGAACTAATTTATTCAATGTCAAATCTTTTTTTTTTTCCTATAACACATGCAATAGATACAACTTATTGAGGAACTAATTTATTCAATGTCAAATCTTTTTTTTTTTGAAGTAATGTCAAATCTGAATGGTGCATAGACGATAACTGAATGATATACAACTACCTTGTCAAATTTCTGTAGAATCTTTACAAAAGGCAACATGTTCAAATGTCTGAAACACAATATTCATCATAAGATTAAACAAAACAAAAATATGTCCATTTTCATTGCTTTAGAGTTACAAACTTACCTATATGTTCGAAGATAGCCCAACCCTTTAAAGAGCTCGATGTAAGCTCC
Organism: Asparagus officinalis; assembly: GCF_001876935.1. Taxonomy (NCBI): domain Eukaryota; kingdom Viridiplantae; phylum Streptophyta; class Magnoliopsida; order Asparagales; family Asparagaceae; genus Asparagus; species Asparagus officinalis. Next base: position 70,185,738 of record NC_033799.1, on the reverse strand, counting down.
TCGTATCGTATCATTTTCTTAATGAAATATGAATATAACTAGCCCATAGTCTCTGCAAATTCTTGCATTGACTAACTAGCTTCATAATCTCTGAATTTTGCAAATTAGCATAACTCAGGTTCAATGAAGTGAGACCAGCATGGACAGAATAAAGCGTTGGAAGGTACGAGGGAGGTGAATGTTTGGGGGAAGTGGCTGAGCCAGTGACAGCGGTTATCTTCCACCTCATTTTCTTGTAAGTCGAGTTCCCTGAGATACCTGCAATGCAAAGCAAAAATAAATTAGATTCAGAGCAACTTTCACAAAATAGTACTAGGCAGAATAAAGCGTTGGAAACCTTATCCCAAAACACTACAAAGCACAGCACACACATAATCCATGCACAAACTTTTACTAAATACCCACAAACAATACAAACACCCTGCATCATCATCAACATTTCATCATAACTACAATCTTCCTAAACTTCTTGCAAAGCACTTCAAATAGGAATTTTAGTTCTTGGGATTTAACATAAAAATCAACAAATGCAAACTTCTTACAGGCCATGAACAACAATAACCAGGTTAGCTATCCATTCAAGATTACTAACTAAGGAAAGACTGTGTCGTATGGGAATCTTAGACATTAATCAAAATCATTAATCAAAATCATTGTGTCCTATGTTCAAATCACATTGAAACAGGTTTCACCTGTTTTTTGATTGCTTCTATTCTGCAGCAGTATGGAACTTGGTGATGGGCTGGCTAAACTTCAATTGGAGATCATGTTCCTGGAATGGAATCATACACTGGTATAGTTACAGGTTGAAGAGGAAAGGATTCATTGAAAATTTAAAAAGAATGGCCATTTCATCCTTAGTGTATCATCTTTGGTAGGAGAGAAACTTGAGGATCTTTCAATCCAAAGCTCGTCAGCCTGAAGTTATGTTCCGAACTATAAAGATATTAATGCTCTCAAAAATATTGATTGAGAAGTTTCCTGTACATATTAGAGAGAAAATTGAAAAACTATAAAGGTGTCTCTCTCTAGATGTGTTACCAGGCTTTGTCTGGTTGAGTGATTGTACATAAAGTTTCATATTGGTAAATGAATAAAGATTTTTTCATTGGCCAAAAAAAATGAACAACAATAACCAAATACTCTTCATGGTACGTCTATCAAAGAGATCATGAGTAATAGTTGTGGCACATTCACAGCCAAATAAAATATAAAACAAATTGGCAATTTTTTATGGTGAAAATAGCACGTCACTTAATTTTATCAAGTGAACAGATACAACAAAAGATTCTCCAATTCCAGTCCATCCCCAAAGCTTTCAATATAAATTCAAAGAAGACTCAACACTGTAATTTGTATATACACCCATGTTAACGCATTCGAGAAAAATTAACTAAATTAAGGGGGAACCACAAAATACTTTAGAGCTCCGGGGTGGGTGCACTCTACCAAGGCAAGATGGCAGACCCGTATGATTAACTTTGTCCTGGAAGAATTGAGAGGGCCACTTGAAGTTTCTGGTCATAGGACCCTAATATTGGCCACCCGCTACAGGATTAATCAAAATTTAAGCGGGCTCTTCGCGATGTTAGAGTTCTACAATCCGGACACCAGCATATTTTTCACACCAGTTAGGGAGTTAGGCTTTGCTCTCTACAAGATGTTTGGAATCTTGGGGCTATCATTCAGGGAATTACCTTATGAGGAATTCATCTCAGAGGCCAAAGAATTGAGAATTTTGAGAAAGGCTGCTCCCAAAATTTATGAGACTTACTGGGAGTTGATGTTTCATTTCCACATATGTGCACAAATAACCAAAGTGCATGGGAGTGGTGTCAAGCAGGGCTCTTGGGCTGACTACCTCTACTAGAACTTGAATCAGAAGAACATGGAGGTGATCCGCATGGTTGTTAGTACCATCGATGAAATCAATGATCGCATCAACGCTGATACTGCCCATTACACCAACGAGGCCTAGGAAGATGATTTCCCTGCACTGATTGAGTTTGAAAGTTTCCACTATCAAGTAGAGACTCTAATTTTTGATATGGCTCTGTTTGCTGGCTTCCTCATACTATGGTTGAAGCGCTACGTGATGCTCACCAGGCCAGTGGATGCTATTGCAGCGGAAGTGGAATACCTAACTATTCTCTTGCCTCACGGGCGACCTGAACCTTCTCACAGCCATGGTGTGCTGTCTATAGAGTGACCTTCGAGAGTTAGCCTCTAAATTCATCTTAGTCAAGGAGATGGACTCAGATGGGAGAAAAAATTATCAGACTCCCACCCCTTGAGTGCCCATGCTATATATTTATTTGGTGTCATGGTTTGTCTTGCATTGCCTTGCCTTGATGACAACACCTGCATCAAGACAAGATAGAGATATGGTCGTTGGAGCAGTTACAGCGTAAGATAGCAGGCGATTCTTTCCCTGCTATCCTGCGCATCTGCTGAGATCTCAATGGGAAAGAAGAAGAAATTCAGCGGGAAAAAAATTCTCAGATCTGGAATAGGAGCTTCAATCTCATCTCTGATCGATCCTGAGGAGAATTCAGATGCTTTTTCTGTTGATAGTGGAGATGGTGATGGATCTCTCATGGGATCGATGGGTCCTAAGGGAGCGAAGATGACTAAATCGATGGTGGAGATTCTGGAATCTTCATGCTCTTTAAAAGATTCAAATCTTGATCGAAGGTCATCTCTGATGAAGGGAGCTCAAGATCTTGCAATTAGTAAATCTTTAATAGCGAGAAATCAAGATTGTCAACTATCTCCAATGGAGAGACTCTAGGGAGCTCAACTATCTCCAATGGAGGATCTTCAGGTCTGTAAGTCCTCTCTTTCTTGTAATAGTGGAAAGAATTCTACTAGAGTTTCTTGGGCAGAGGAGACTGAATCTGAGTTTTTACTGTCAAGATCCTTTTCTATCCCTGTCCCTGAAATTTCAAATTCAAGCACTAAGATTGTTGAAAATCCTGTTGCTTTGAATTCAAACACTAAGAATGATGATTCATTAATTTTGAATAAGGAGAATAAAATTAGTATGGATAAAACTCTTGATCCTCCTTTAGAGAATTCCAAAATCCCTACCAAGAGCTGGAGTAGCCTATTTTCAGATAACAGAAAACCTGGGAAAGGAATGGTACTGGATTTTTTGCCCTCAGATACGAATGATTCAGTTGTTTTCATTGATGAAGAGTGGAATGATGGTGCCTCAATTTGATCTTCCTCTGCTATTGGATAGGTTCTTGGCTTGAATGTTAGGTTCAAGGCTATGGAAAGTTATGTGCACAAGGTTTGGTCTCAATCTCCTGAAATCTGTCTACTCAAGGCAGGTCTGTTTTTGTTCAAATTCAAAGAAAAGGAAGAAATGAATGAGGTTCTTAGTAAGGGACCTTGGTTTTTTGGATCTAGTCCATTGCTTCTGAAACCATGGTCTATTGATGAGGAAACAAATAAAGCTGATGAGTGTGTATATCCATTATGGATTCAATTTCCTACTTTGAGGCTAAATTTGTGGAATTCTAAAAGCATGAGTAAAATTGCCAGTAAAATTAGGAGACCTATTGCTACTGATATGTTGACAGCAAACAAACAAAGGCTGACTTATGCTAGGGTTTTGGTAGAGGTTAAAATGCCATCCCCACTACCTGATCATGTCACCATCCAAGGGCCTAATAGTAAGACTTATAAACAGAAGGTGATTTATGAATTTAAGCCTAGGTGGTGTGATGTTTGCAAATTTGTAGGTCATGATACAATTTTTTGCAATAAAAGAGCTAAAGTACAGAAATGGATTCCCAAGAAGAAGCAAGTTACTGATAATAGTAGCAAAATTTGCTCTATATCAGGTGAAGGGGGGTGGGGATAAGGGTAAATCTATAGCCCAAGAGGTTATGAATCACCAGTCACCTGTACATGTGGCATATGATTTAGGGGAACCCTCAAATAAAGAGGCAAAGACTACACATTCTGTGAAATCAGGACTGTCTGCTCTATAGCCTGTACATGAAAAACTACATGAGGGGGATTGTCCAAATGATGAGGCACATTTTGATGAAAATTCAAATTTGAATAGGTACAATGTAAATCCACATCGGTTAAATACAAAGCTAGTTCATGGTCAGGGGAAGGAAGCTGAACAAAGTGTTGTGCATGTTGTGCACAGGCAACTACCTGTGCCTGCAAGTTCTCATGAATACAACCCCTGGATACTAGTTCAAGGTATTAAATCTAAGTTGTCTGGCAACTCTTTAAGTGTTATTTCTCAGTTTGGAGAAAATCCTGCTACCATTCCCAGATTGGCTAATAGTAAGAATTCTGGTAATTCTTTCCTATCTTTGGTGGATTTAGATGCTGACCCCTCTACTATTGATAGAGGGAGATTGAATTTCAAATGAACTTATCCTTTTGGAATGTGAGAGGGTTAAATAAACCCTCTAAACAATTGATGATTAAGCAACACCTACAGATTTATCACTTACCTTTCATCTCTCTTCTGGAAACAAAGATTAAGGAATCTAATATCAAAGATGCTGCAAAAAGAATTGCTAAAGAATGGAATTGGCTTTCTAATGTGAGTAATTCTGAGAAGGCTAGGATTCTCATATTATGGGATCCCAATATCCTAGTTATTCAACATATGAACCTCTATAGCCAGTAGATTACCTGTAGGGTTAACTCTATTGATGGTAGACTTTTATGTGTCATATCATCAGTGTATAGATACAACAATATCCAAGCTAGAAAGGGCTTATGGTAAGAATTATCTCTTATTCATAGATCTATTAGTAACCTGCCTTGGATTATATGTGGAGATTTTAATACTATGTTAAACAGTGAAGAGAAACTTGGGGGCTCAACATTAACTGATGCTGATACAATAGATTTCAGGTCTTTTATTGATGATTGCCAGCTCACTCACTTGAAAACAATAGGGTGTTTTGTTACATGGAACAATAAACAAGACCAGGATACTAGAATCTGGAGTCGTCTGGACAGAGCTCTAGTAAATGACAATTGGATTCAACAACTAAACTCTAGTCATGTTGAGCATATGGTGCCCAGATTATCTGATCATTCCCCTGCTATAGTCTAAGTTTATGAAGACTCCTCTTATGGTAAAAAGCCATTCAGGTTTTTTAATATGTGGACAAAGCATGATGATTTCATTACCACTGTATCTAGCATCTGGCAAATCATTCAGGTTTTTTAATATGTGGACAAAGCATGATGATTTCATTACCACTGTATCTAGCATCTGGCAAACTCCTATCAATGGATTTCATATGTACTTAGCATGATGATTTCATTACCACTGTATCTAGCATCTGGCAAACTCCTATCAATGGATTTCATATGTACTTTGTCTTCTCTAAACTTAAAATGTTGAAAGGAGCTTTGAAGTCACTGAATAGAAGACATTTTGGTAATATCAGTGAGCAAGTCTAAAGAGCAAAGACTAAGATGGAGGAAATTCAAAAGAAAATTCAAGATGATCCGCTCAATTCTGCTCTTATCGGTCAGGAAAGAAAACCAGTTGCATTATATACTAAGCTTTTAGATCATGAAATTTCTTTCTACCAGCAGAAAGCAAGAATTGCATGGTGCATTCAAGGTGACAGAAATTCTAAGCTTTTCCACTCAGCCATTAAAGTCAACAGACATAACAACAGAGTTCTAGTGCTATATAATAGTCAGGGAGACAGAATTACTGATGGTGAAGAGATAACTAAAGAGTTCATCTCTTATTACAAAAACTTGATGGGAATAGCTATTCATCTTGCAAAAACTGAGAGCCATGTTATTCAAAATGGAACATGCCTGAGTACTTTCCAAGCCAGTGATCTATTTAAGCCAGTCACAAGTGAAGAAATAAGAGGTGCAATCTTCTCAATGTCAGATAACAAGGCCTAGGGCCTGATGGTTTTGGTGCATCCTTTTATAAATCTGCCTGGTCCATCATTGGGGATGAAATCATTTCAGCAGTTGGTGAATTTTTTAAAACAGGCAAACTATTGGGAGCTGTAAATTCCACTTCAATTACACTCATTCCAAAGATGCAATGTCCTAAAACTCCAACAGACTTCAAACCTATATCCTATTGCAATTGCCTTTATAAAATCATTTCAAAAATTCTGGCAACTAGAATACAGGCTATTATGGGAAGTTTAGTCAATGAAGCTCAAAGTGCTTTTGTGAAGGGCAGACAAATATCAAACAATATCTTACTTGCACACGAGCTTCAATGAAGCTCAAAGTGCTTTTGTGAAGGGCAGACAAATATCAAACAATATCTTACTTGCACACGAGCTTGTGAAAAACTATGGAAGGAAACACCAAGGGCAGACAAATATCAAACAATATCTTACTTGCACACGAGCTTGTGAAAAACTATGGAAGGAAACACCTGTCACCAAGGGTGATGATCAACATAGATATAAGGAAGGCTTTTGATTCAATTAGTTGGGACTTCCCGCAGGACATTATGAAAGGCCTGGGCTTCCCTCTGGTCTTTGTTAAATGGATCATGAGTTGTATCTCTTCACCTAATTATTCTATCTCCCTGAATAATAGTCTGCATGGATTCTTTAAAGGGGGGAGGGGAATAAGGCAAGGGGATCCTCTCTCCCCCTACCTCTTTATTCTTTGTATGGAATATTTGACAAGAAGCTTGAATCAGCTGAAGGATGATAAAAACTTTAAATTTCACCCCAAGTGCAAAAAACTAAAAATTACACACCTTGTGTTTGCTGATGATCTCCTTCTTTTCTGCAGAGGGGACCCTTATTCTATGAATAAACTCTTTCAATGTGTTAAATCCTTTGGTGATTGCTCTGGACTAGAGGCAAATCCTACAAAATGTTCTATCTTTTATGGTAGGGTTTCTGAAGATATTAAGCAAGTGATTAACAATTCCCTGGGCTTCTGTGAAGGTAAACTGCCAATCAGATATCTAGGCCTTCCCCTTATTTGCAAAAGAATGTCTTACATTGATTGCAACCCTCTCCTCCTGAAAATATCCAATCAATTCCAGAGTTGTATGAAAAATAAAAATGTGTCTTATGCTGGAAGAATTCAGATTATCAAGAGTGTCATTTTAGGGGTACAAATTTTCTGGACATCTAGTTACATCCTTCCAGTTAAAGTACTTCAAAAGATTGATGAGTTATGTAGGTACTTTCTTTAGGGTAAATCAGATCAAATTTTCAAATCATCACTTGTATCATGGAGTAAAGTTTGTGTGCAAAGGAAGAATGGAGGATTAGGAATCTTCTCAGCTAGGCTTTGGAACACTGCTGCAGCTCTTAAAATCCTTAAGGAAGAATGGAGGATTAGGAATCTTCTCAGCTAGGCTTTGGAACACTGCTGCAGCTCTTAAAATCCTTTGGAGTATTCACATGAATAAGGAACTTCTCAGCTAGGCTTTGGAACACTGCTGCAGCTCTTAAAATCCTTTGGAGTATTCACATGAATAAGGAGCAATTATGGATTAAATGGTCCCATGAGAACTACCTAAAGACAACAACATATGGCAGGTAAATGCTAAGAAGGGGGATTCTTGGATGTGGAAACAACTATTAAAAATCAGAGATAAATGCCTTGTTTTGTGTGGAGGGATTGAAAACCTCAAACAACTTATCAATTCTTGCTGTGTCAATTCTAAAGTCAAGATCTCTGGTCTTTATTCCAGTTTATCACCTGCTACAACTCATGTGGCATGGCATGATACTGTGTGGGAAAATTTGTGCTATCCTAAACACTCTTTTATCCTGTCGCTGGCAGTCAATGACAAACTTCAAACTCAAGACAGACTTCTCAAACATGAGATTATTCAAGCTTCTGTTTGTAAACTATGTGATGGTACTTCAGAGAGCAGAAATCACCTCTTTTTTGAGCAAATTATCAAATTTTGTGTGGAATGGTATTATGGAGTGGCTAAAATTTAAATGGAGATCTTGTGATTGGTCTGCCCTATTGAATTGGTACAGTTTCAGACTGAGGGGCAAAGGTATTAAGCAAAAAATTAAAAGGATGGCGTTGGCTACTACAGTATATAACATTTGGAGAGAGAGGAATAACAGGATTTTTAAGTTGAAGAATAGAGCTCCTAATGTTTTAATCAAGAATATAATGATGGACATCCTAGTTGCTTTTCTGAATGGTTCCCCTTCGGCTGAAGACAGGGAATGGATTCTCTCCTTGTGCTGAGAAAAGTATCCATTGTAGAGGCAAAGAAGGTGCACAAACTGTGTAGACATACTGTGCATAGTATGTGTAGGTTTTGGTTTTCGTTTTATAATAGGATGAAGATGTGGTTCTTTTTACTCCTTGAGGAGTTTTTGTTTAGCTGAGCTCTGTCTATGAGCTCTAGTATCATTGATGTACATAATTATTCATTTTGGTGATGAAATAAAAATTTTAACTTACCAAAAAAAAAACACCTGCATCAAGTGACGCTTTAGCTCCTCTCATCCAACAACTCAAGACTGCTCAATGAGTTGGCTGGTACCAAGTGAAATTCTGACAAATATTAACCAGGGATATTATCTATAATATAGCTCACTGCTTTCCTAACTTCGAAGGATGTGCATATGAAAATGTGTACAAAGACACAAAGGGCCACAATTCATTCATCACTCTTAACAAGGGGTGTTTTTTGGTGGCTCATTAACATACACCTGGGATATCTTATTTTCCGATAGGGGAGAAAGTGCTTTATTGAGCCTTATCAACCATATCGATTTTCCCGACAATTTGGGTATGATCAGATATACGTCGGGAATCCCAATCCTCAACTCGCATTTGTGGGCAATATGTATGTGGGGGTGAGGGCTTGATATTATTATGTCGCGGTTTGTACCAGGGCAGAATTTAGACTGCTGTACAAAACACCCAACGCCTACACTTTCTTGGGTTTTTTTACTTGGTACGAGGCTGCTTCACAAATCCCTAAGTATAAGATTTACACTTCTTGCCTAAAGGCGGTTCAGAAGATGTATGATTCAAAAAGGGGCTCTAAGATGTCTCGTCTAAGGGGAAATGACGAGTACTTGTCATTTGAGCTAGAAACCATTGAAGAAGATGAAGATGAAGCAGCTGTAGCCCACGAGATGGAGCCTCCAATGGTTACAACTCGGAGCAAGAAGGCAGCTGGGAAGCATGCCCTTACGGCAGAAGAAACCAGTCAATATGAGAAGCGAGCTCCCCGAAAACTATTGGTCGAGTCCCCAAAATCTCAAGCCCAGAAAGGGACAAAGCTTATGAAGGATGCTCTCAAATTGGCACATATGGAGGAGGAGGAGGAGCAAGAGTCATCTGTTAGGGGCCTCTCTCATCAGCTTGGACTTTGTTCGGTTGGCCGACCTTAGAAGGTGCGGCTTCTTCTCATCATTTACCAGACGAAGAAGAAGGTGGGGATGAATCAATGGCTAAAGATGCGGAGTCTCTTTTGATGATAGACCCTGCTACTACAACAACTCCGGGTCAGGCTTCAAGTGTTACTCCTCTAATTACAGAGGCTACACAAGAAGTCATGCCGGTAACCACTCAAGCTGAAGAGGCCAGGTCACCTGTAGATGAATCTATAGTGGCCAAACATGAAAATCTTAGTGAGAGTCATTCTCCCTCCACTTCAGCATTAATACTACTAATAGTGGATACAAGGGCTAGTCCAACAACAGAACTGATTTCCAAGTCAGCTGATGTCGCAAACTCACCTAAACTTTTTGTAGCAGATGATGAGGAGAATGTATGCTATGAGACCCCTTCGGCTGACAACAAAGATGATGATGATGATGACAATGGTGATTGGGATAACCTACCACCGTTCTCTTCTGGCAAAGCGTCGACCTATACTCCTATTTCCCATGGGTAAGTGTTGTCCATTTTGAACTTTCATGAATTTTCTTTCTACATCCTAACTATTTTCGCATGCAGGATCCCCGACTCATGGGACCACAACTACAACTCCCCCACCAGGGCAATTACCACTTGTGTAGGCAATGACTCCTCCTCCTCAGGGACAACTTACTCTCGTACAAGCGACAACGACTCCTCCACCGGGGAAGTCACTTCCTCTTACAATTTCTCTCACAATTACAAGGACCACGAGTGTTTCAAGCTCAGTTCAAGCGGGAGCGCTTATGACTCTCTCCTCAAGTCCTTTGTACTTGGATATTTCAGCACCTTCTCCAGCCGCTTCACAAAAGTCGCATGCTACCTTATTATCAAGCTTTGTGACTTCGGGGGCCTCAGTGTCCTCTCCTGCTGCTTCACCGAAATCGCTAATCACTTTGGTTCTAAGCTTTGCGACTACAGGAACCTTAGTGCCATATCCTGTTGCTCGTCTAAGTCCAGTGGACATCCCTGACGTACTCAAGATTCTTACTAGAGAGCATGATGGAGAAGACAACTATAGTAGTCAGCGTAGGGCGAGCTACTTTTGAGACTTTCAGGCTCATTTTGATGAACTCTCTGGCAGTATCAAGTGCGTGGATAACGATAAATAGCTTCACCATTGCACAGAGAAGGTCTCTCGCATGGAAGAAAACCTGAGAGCCGTGGAAGACTTAGGGCGTGTGGATATCGACGCTCAAATTATCTCAACTTTTGCTGATATCCAAACTAAAGAGGCAAATCGGCGTGAAGTAGTTCAGCGGGGTTTAGCTGAGAAAGAGCTCTAGGTTGCACATTTGCAGGAGCAGTGTACTCAACGGCAAGATGAGCTGACCATTTCATCGACCACTTTGGAGGCTGCTTTGGTTTTCCATTATTTTTTGGGGCTGTTTCTTTTATGTGTCATGTACTACCTTGATACTGTTTTCATTTTCTACTGTTTCTTTTATGCGTCATGTACTATCTTGAAACAATAAAAATGATTGAAATGCCAGACGTGTAGTATTAACTTGGCACAAATTCCCATGCAAAATAGTATTTAAACAATTTTCTTTATTATCGTTCAAGACAATTTCAAAAAAATTTAATCTGCTGGGGATTTTCATGAATACCTGTCATCCTAATTAATAAGTTCATGAGGGTTTGACTATCATAATAACAGTAATTTATAGACTTATCATCCTATTTAAATAAGATTGATAAGTTAAAATTGTCAAGGGTATGATATTAACTAGACAGGGTTGAATACTTATGATTTGAACAAGTTTTTTTTAGGACCTATCACTCTATTGAAGAGAGTCGATAAATTGCTTTTATCAAAGGAGCGATATGAGCTGGGCAAAATCGGGTACTTGTGATTTGAACAAGTATTTAAGGACCTATCGTTCTATTGCAGAGAGTCGATAAGTTGATTTTATTAGAGAAGTGATATGAGCTGGGCAAAATCGGGTACTTATGATTTGAACAAGTTTTTAAGACCATATTGGTTTATTGAAGAGAGTGGATAAGTTAATTTTGTTAGAGAAGCGATATGAGTTGGGCAAAATTGGGTACTTGTGATTTGAATAAGTTTTTAAGAACTTGTGATTTGAACAAGTTTTTCGAGGACTTAGTGTCTCGCTGAGGAAGATTGATGATTGATTTGGTCAGAGGTATAGTATTAACTTGATGGGAATTTGAGGACTTATCACCCTATTGATGAGGATTGATAAGTTGATTACACTTTGAGCAATTTTGAGGACTTATCATCCTATTAATGATGATTGATAAGTTAATTTTATCACCAGAAGAAGCTTGTTATATGAAATTACTCTGATACCAAATGAAATTAACATAGAGTGGGTGAATAGGGTAATATGCTAATCTAATCTGATTTAATGCTAATATAAAACTTATTAACAATTTATTCTTGCAAGTATGATATACAACTAATTATGAGTAGGAATAAGAAATATAAACAAAGGGAGATATAAACATAAACTAAAATACAAATTTGATAGTGTGTAAATAATCAACACAAACACACAAAGATGATCATGGAGTTTGGTCCTTCCGACCTATGTCTTCGCTCCCCACTCCCAGGGAGAGTCCACTATCACAACGGGTTTTCAACGTTAACCTAAATCGTTTAAACCTCACAATCTTGGTTTTTTAGCTCACTGAAAACTCTCACAATCACTCACAATGTAATCACATACTACAACCTCAAGTGTTGGTCTCTCACGTGTCGCTTCCATCAAGTACTCGAATTTACAACCTCTCTAGGCTTTACTACCGACGCCACTCCTCTTGGTATCGACCACGTCTCTCACCACACACTCCTCTCGGTGTACTTGTATAATACAATGTGAATCTCATAATAAGGCTCAAATACAAATGTTTGTTCTCTATAATTGATGAGAACTCAATATGAGCTTACACTCTAAGTAACACTCACCACAACCCAAATTATACAATGTATGAATCACTAAAAGCTCAGTAGGTTATGTGTGTGTAAACAAAGAGTAAAATAAAATCAAACTCAAATTAATCTAGCAAATATAAATATAAAAATTTAAGAATAAAAGGCTAGATAATAGAGTTTAGAAAACTTCTCCAATTCATAAAGAGATGTAGAAGAGAGAAAGTGGATGAATTCCTCAAACAAAATTGCAAGCCTCCTCTTTGTGAAAACTTCTTCACATCAACACAAACTTGAAACAAAACTTAAACGAACTTTTAAACTTATTTAAAACTTTTCTTAATTATCCTCAGAAGTTAGAGGGTATGGGGTATATATAGGATCATAGAACAAGCTCCAAAACCAAGAGAAAACTAAGGAAAAAGATAAAAAACAGAAACCTAAAAATCTAGAAAAACTAGCCATTACAATGTTATAAGTTGACTTGATACAATGTATAAGTCGACTCATAAACTAGCCGTTACATGCTAAAAAATATCTGATAAGTTGAATTATACTGTAGCAATTCGACTTATATTGTAGTAAGTCGACTTATAAAGTAGCAAGTCGACTTACATAGTTCACAGCAGATTCTAAAATTTTGCATATCTGATTTTGTAAAAATCAATTACAAATAGCAAATCAACTCCAAATATCATAAACTTTTGAGGGAAGTTTCTAGACATGTAGATAAACATGTTAGATAAAGAATTTCTAAAATATCACTTCTCAGTTAATAGAAATAATTGTTTTAAAATAGATATTCTAGATTCTGAAAACTACTGAAATACCTGATTTTGTAAAATCAACTTGACATAGTAAATCAACTCCAAAAATGATAAAATTTTAGAAAATATTTGTAAACATGTAATAGAACATGTTAGAAAAAGAATTCCTCAAATTTCATTTCCCATTTGTGAAAACTCATATATTTTGCAAAAACATGCAAAAACATGAATTTGTAAAAAACTTGATTTTGACAAAACGAGTTCAAACAAGTTTGAAACTTCTTTTAAATGGATTAATAGACTTTATAAAAGATGTTTAATAGTTATAATCAAGTATTAATTCCATAAAAAAAGTTATTTTCTCGAAAACATATAATATGATAAAAACAAAACGTGTAAGTGTGTAGTTTGAGCTTTAAAGTATTAACACATATAATATAAACCTAGACGATAAAAACAAAACGTGTAAGTGTGTAGTTTGAGCTTTAAAGTATTAACACATATAATATAAACCTAGACTAATGTACCCAAGATGAAAATCTTCGAGTTTGAGCTTTAAAGTATTAACACATATAATATAAACCTAGACTAATGTACCCAAGATGAAAATCTTCGTTAACCTCGATCTTGGTTTCTGGGGATGAAGCGATATAAATATTGACTTGAATTGTATTGGCTTCTTTCTGATATTCCTTCTATCCTCCAATGGTTATGATCGTATAGGTGCAATCCAACCAACCTCCAACATAGAAACTCTGTGTAGGATGCCTAACAATCAAATATAAGCGCTAGACAAATATTATTAGGAATTCTTTGTAAATCATCAAAACAAGATTAGGGAGTAGGCTCATAAACATGAGGCCTAACAATCTCCCTTTTTTATATGATGACAAACAATCTACACAAAAAGTATATAAAATATGTAGAAAATCACAATACTCATAAATACTCACAAACTACTTGTTTCTCCCCCTTTGTCAACATAAAATTAGGGAAAATAATAAGAGAGCAAAAACTCCCCCTACAAATAAGCTCGATGAGTATAAAAATAAATATAGGGGAAAAACTCCCCTATCAAAAAACCTAAAAACATATATCAAGAAATATAAGGCGGTTATATGTGAGCAAAACAAATATATAAAAGCATGCTAATATCAACTCACATACAAGAGATACTAAGTGAACACTTATATATGTATCATTAAGACAAAGTGTTACAAGGATCTTAAAAGAAAATATTCCAAACTGAAAATCAAATATTCAAAAATAAAAAAATTAAATGTTTGATCTATAAATCCAAAAGTTCACAAATCATTAAACATAAATCATGATTGATTGAGCACACACATAGATATAATATTATAAAAATTATGTCTCAAAACACAAACATATATAGATTTATGAAATCAAGAGAATGAAAAACATGAGAATCATAAAAAAATATTTTCAAATGAAAAAAAATCATGAGAACCATGAGAATCATGACAATCATGAGATTTCAAATGAAAATCAAATCAATCAAATGAAATCATAAATCAAAATCTAAACCATAATAACATAAAAACATGCTTAATCTACAAAATATCATATTTGAAGAACAAGTGATTAAACAACTAATAATATCAAAACATTTATATGTTTTATCCACAAAGGATTGAAAAGTGGTATGCTTTGGATAAAATAAACGAATATCAATAATATTATTTTTGATAATAAAAGCTAGATAAACAATCATACCAAGTTCTTAGAGCTTGTTTTAATCCATATTTGCATCACAAAGCAACTAAAAGTGATCATGATAATAATGTGAGCAAACATAAAACACTAATCACATAAATGTAAAGCACAAATGATGATCCATAACCTTAAACACAAAAATATCATCATAAAAGTATTTTATAATGATCTCATAAGTACAAAACAAGTTATACCAAAAACTACATAGTTCAAATCAAGATTATAAACCATATAAGAATGAACTATGGTTTTGTTTAAAAATCCAAAAATAATTCATTTAAAATTTTTTAACAATGTAAATGTATATATTTGAAAATACTTTCTTTTAAAGAGAAAATATGAGTGGTTTTAAAAATCTTATCAATTTACATTCTTTTAAAGAGAAAATATGAGTGGTTTTAAAAATCTTATCAATTTACATTGTTATAAAAATATGAAACCTAAAAATCCAAAATATGAGTGGTTTTAAAAATCTTATCAATTTACATTGTTATAAAAATATGAAACCTAAAAATCCAAAAAAATACAAAATAAATACAATCAATTTTGTTTTGGCACCCAACCAATTTTGGTGCTGACAGATTTAGGGACATGATCCTTATCATTTAAACTCAAAGCCCTTGAGTTAAGATCCCATTTGGGCGTATTTATTGCACTAATACAGTTAAAACAATAGTTGTGCAAATGACCCTTCCGATTGTAATATGTGCAACGAAAAGGTTAAAGTGAATTGTGTTGACCTAGTGGTGGTGCGCGGAAATCATTTGCAAACAAAAATGGTCTTTTAAATTCATTTTGCAAATGAGAAACTCTTTTCAAATCAAAACAATTTTTGGTCAAATGATCAAAACGATCACAATAATCATATTTATACACATAAGCATGTTTATGATGAGCTTTATGAGCATGTGCATGTGCATGATGTGATGATGAAGCTTTATGAGATGCACATGTAGTTGTGTTATTAATTTTAGAGTGTTTATGTGCATCAAATAAAAATTAGCTAAATGGCCTTTACGATCACAAATTGTACACTTACAAATTTTGTTATATATGTGTGCATGGTGTATGGGATGTTTAGAAGTAGTAGCATGAGACTCAGCATACATATTCACAAACTTCTTATGTTTATTAATGCATGAATTAAAGGTTGAATCTAGAGAAGATATATGGTTTTTCATTTGATTCAACTCATCATTAGGCATATTAGCATTGACATTAGAAGTAGAGCAAACATACTTATTTATAAATGAATTCAATTCATTTCTACTAGTTTCTACTTCTAATATGACATTGTTTTTATTATGAGTTAGGGTAGTCATAGATGTGGTTAATTTTTCATTTTCCAAACTTAATATATCATTGTTTTCTTTAAGTGAAACATTCTCTTTAGCAATGATATCAAATTTGGAAGGTAGCAACTCATGATCGGATTTTAACTCTACATACTTGTTTTTTAAATCAATAAAATTTTTATGCAACTTAGTATAGACATGCATTAATCGTTCATATGCACAAGCGAGTTCATCAATAGAAAGTTCACCATCGGATTCAGACTCGCTTACCATACTATGACTATCGCCTAGTGGTCGTGTGTAAGAAGTTGCTCCACATGAACTTGAAGAAGAATCCTCTAAAGCTTGTCGGATTGCCTCCAAGTTCTCTTAATGTGCTTTTATAAGTTTCCATAATGTATAAGCACTATCAAAAGAATCAAGCTTGTTAGATAAAGATGAATCAAAAGCATTGTGTAAGAATTCTAACAAGAGCTTGTTCATGGTAAACATTCTTTGATCATTTTTACTCCACTTGAATTTCTCCGAAGTGGGTATAATATAAGCACAATCAATTATTTCCCACAAATCAAAGTATCTAGATCAAACAAAGAGTTTAAATCTAAACACCATTGGGCATAGGTTAAACCATCTAACCTAGGAGCAATATTAATGGCATAACCTAAGCTAGGTACACCGTTCATATCCATAATGTATTGTGCAAGCAATATGAAAATTATCAAAACAAGATTAGCAACAATATGAAAGCTTGGATCTTTAACTCAAGGTGGTTAAGCCATAAATCAAAGAGCACTAAGCTCTGATAACAAATAAAATTGCTCTGATACCAAATGAAATTAACCTAGTGGGGGTAAATAGGGTAATATGCTAATCTAATCCGATTTAATACTGATAATCATATTTTTATTACAATTTTATACCCTCATTATCTATTTTATATGAATAAATATATCACTAATAATTGTTTTTATCTTTTAATTGCAGGTTAATGAAGAATAAATCTCAAACTCTCATCTCTCAACAAAAACCCATCAATTAAATGAAGAAATGAATCAAAGAAGCCCATTGGAAAATCAATTTCCAAATTATCCAAAAGTCCAGAATCAAGCCGAGTAGCCTGTAGAAGCCGGAGAAAATAAAAAATCCAATATGAAAAGAAATCATATTCAAAATGGTTGGCCACAAAGAAACGACGATATCTCCTAATCCGGAAGGCGGAATTTAACATATAATATATGAAAATCACCTATCTCGACGAGACGAAGCTATCCGTGAAATCAGAATTTGGAAATTTCTTTATTATTGCTTATTAGTTAGATTTAAATTCATGCTTGTAGTATAGATTTACTTTCTTGTCTTTTTTATTTTCTTTTTGCACTTTAATTTGTAGAGTAGATTTATTTTTCTTGCATTTAATTTCTGCAATTTATTTTGTAGTTTAGATTTTTATTTTCTTTGTAATTAGATTTATTTCTTGTTCATAGTTTAGATTTTTCTTTTCTTTTTAATTTTGTAATTAGTTCTTTTTCTTGTTTTTATTTCTTAAAGATGTGAATTTAATTCTTGTAGGAAGTTTAGAATTATATGAAACTAGTCTAATTTCCTTTATATTGTATGAATTATTCTCTTGTACTTAAAATGTTCATGTTTAGGATAATCAACTAGAGAACTAATCGGTAGAAGAAGAATTTGATAATCTATGCTTATCTTAAATGGTTTGATAGGTTATGCTTATGAATTCTAGGATTATTATCATGTTGTTGTTCTTATCATGAATAGTAATTTTAACTTAGATGATAATTTGATAGGTTACACTTTCCTTAAATGGTTTGATAATCTATGCTTAATAAATCTAAGTTGAAATATGATAAAAAGAGAATAGTTTATATTTTGTAATTGAAATTGGTTAGTGGATTATATTCTAGATTTCTTACCTCTTTTGAATCCTTCATCTTAACTTTCTTAAATTTTCTTTTCATTTTTGGTTTTATTTCTTGATTTTATTAATTCATATTTCTTGCCTTATGATTTCATTTATTCTTTAATTCTTCCTTCTCTCCTCTAAAATTCAATTTATTATCTTTTGCAAATATTCACAACAATCACTCATCATATTCACACTTATTCTTTATTCCTAATTGTCACGCACAAAATATAAGAACCAAGTTTAATAATCTCTTAAAATCACCTTCTTCGTGGGATCGATATCTTTTTATACTATAACTTGATGAATTGTGCACTTGCAATTTTGGTACATAATTATGCCACATCAAATACCAATATAAAACTTATTAATAATTTATTTTTGCAAGTATGATATATAACTAATTATGAGCAAGAATAAGCAATATAAACAAAGGGCAGTATAAACATAAACTAAAATGCAAATGTGATAGTGTGCAAATAATCAACACAAACACACAAAGATGATCACAGAGTTCGGTCCTTCGGACCTATGCCTCCGCTCCCCACTCCTGGGGTGAATCCACTATCACAACGGGCTTTCAACATTCACTCAAAACATTTACACCTTATAATCTCGATTTTCTAGCTCACCAAAAACTCTCACAATCGCTCACAATGTAATCACACACTACAACCTCAAGTGTTGGTCTCTCACATGTCACCTCCCTCGAGTGTTTGGATTTACAACCTCTCTCTAGGCTTTACTACTAACGCCACTCCTCTTGGTATCGACCACGTCTCTCACCACACACTTCTTTTGGTATACTTGTGTAATACAATGTGAATCTCACATTAAGGCTCAAATACAAATGTTTTTTCTCTATAATGGATGAGAATTCAATGAAAGCTCACACTCTAAATAACACTCACCACAACCCAAATTATACAATGTATGAATTACTAAAATCTCAATAAGGTTGTGTGTGTGTAAACAAAGAGTAAAATGAAATAAAACTCAAATTAATCTGGCAAATATAAATATGAAAATTCAAGAATAAAAGGCTATATAATAGAGTTTAGAAAACTTCTCCAATTCACAAAGAGATGTAGAAGAGAGAATGTGGAATTTCTCAAACAAAATTGCAAGCCTCCTCTTTGTGAAAACTTCTTCACACTAACACAAATTTCAAACAAAACTTAAACAAACTTTTAAACTTATTTAAAACTTTTCTTAATTACCCTCAGAAGTTAGAGGATATGTGGTATATATAAGATCATAGAATAAGCCCCAAAACTAAGAAAAAACCAAGAAAAAAGACGAAAAAACGGAAACCTAAAAATCTGTAAAAACTAGCCATTACAGTGTTATAAGTCGACTTGATACAGTGCATAAGTCGACTTATAAACTAGTCGTTACAGACTAAAAAATATCTGCTAAGTCAATTTATATTGTAGCAAGTCTACTTATACTGTAGCAAGTCTACTTATACTATAGCAAGTCAACTTACACAGTTCATAGTAGATTCTAAAATTTTACGTATCTAATTTTTTAAAATCAAATTAAAATAGTAAATCAACTCCAAAAATCGTAAAAGTTTTAGGAAAGTCTCTAGACATGTAGATAAATATGTTAGATAAAGAATTTTTAAAATATCACTCCCCATTTAAGAGAAATAATTGTTTTAAAATATATATTCTAGATTCTAAAAACTGTTAAAACACTTGATTTTGTAAAATCAATTTGACATAGTAAATCAACTCCAAAAATGATAAAATTTTGGAAAATATTTGTGAACATGTAATAGAACATGTTAGAAAATAATTGTTCAAATTTCATTTTCTATTTGTGAAAGCTCATCTATTTTGAAAAAAATATGCACAAACATGAACTTGTTAAAAACTTGATTTAGACAAAACGAGTTCAAACATGTTTGAAACTTCTTTTAAATGGATTAATGGACTTTATAAAAGATGTTTAACCATTATAATCAAGTATTAATTCCATAAACAAGTTATTTTCTCAAAAATGTATAATACCATAAAAACAAAACGTGTAAGTGTGTAGTTTGAGCTTTAAAGTATTAACACATATAATATAAACCTAGACTATAAAAACAAAACGTGTAAGTGTGTAGTTTGAGCTTTAAAGTATTAACACATATAATATAAACCTAGACTAATGTACCCAAGATGAAAATCTTCAAGTTTGAGCTTTAAAGTATTAACACATATAATATAAACCTAGACTAATGTACCCAAGATGAAAATCTTCATTAACCTCGATCTTGGTTTGCAGGGATGAAGTGATATAAATATTGACTTGAATTGTATTGGCTTTTTTCTGATATTCCTTCTATCCTCCAATGGATATGATCGTATAGACGCAATCCAACCAACCTCCAACATAGAAACTCTGTGTAGGATACCTAACAATCAAATACAAATGCTAGACAAATATTGTTAGGAATTGTTTGTAAATCATCAAAACAAGATTAGGGAGTAGGCTCATAAATACGAGACCTAATATCATATTAAGTAAATAAGTTGAATTCATACTCTATGGGGATAATGGTCATCAGAGGTGTAATATTAAGTTGACGATATTTGTAATTTTATCATCTTATCGAATAAGATTGATAAACTAATTTTGCTTTGACCCTGTTGGGGATGTGCAGAAATTTTGACCACACTCTGTTGAAAGTGTCCATCATGCAATACTCATGTGAGAGAAAATGTCATGTTTGAAATGCGAGGGTGAGCTCCATGTTCTGAGGTGGTGAAACTCCAAAGTGACCTTAGCGTTTAAGGTCTGACATGCAGAGTTGAGCTCTACATTTAAAGCTTGCAACGTGGGTCTAGGCCTAGCGCTTAAGATTTGAAACGCAGTGGTGAGCCTTGCGTTTAGTATTTTGACATGCATGGTTGAGCTCTGCATCTTGAAGTCGGACTGACTTATCTTGGAACGTGGTGATTGCGTTTGAGAGGGATTATATCCTAAAACCCCGTGCTGAATTAACAGCTTGGTTGCTGTATAAATAAACCTCTTAGGACCAATCAAGAGTCATTCGGTTCTCTTAACTGCTTCTTCATTTTTGAATGAGTCATCTCGTTGCTTCAAAATCTCCAAAGATCTTCATCCTTCAACATCAATGGCACCAAAGAAGGCAAGTTCTCGCTCCGAGAAAGTCATGAACCCAACTTTTGATGCACCATCAGCTGAGGACTCCGACGGTGCTCTTATTCCAGTAGTCATGCCGTTGCTGCTAGCGCCTCTTCATCATGGTAAGTAAGGAACTTTGCAACTTATTTCTACAAGTTTTGAACCATAGACGACAAGTTCTGGGTTATCAACAACGAGCAAGACACGTTCCTTTCCAATGGAAATGCAGAGGCATGCCTCTGTGTTAATTGTGAAATGCATGATTGACTCTTGCATTTCATAAGCAGAACGCAGGTCTTGATCTCTGCATTCTGAAATTAGAACGCAAGGTTGGCCCTTGCGTGTTGAATTTAGAATGTAGGGCTGACCTTTGCATTTTGATTTTGGAATGCAGTGCTGGCCTTTGCATTTTGATTTAGCCCTTTGTACTTTTATCATACGTTTGCTTTTTAGCTACTAACTTTTAGCCTTTTGTTTTGTAGTGCTTTTTCCCAATGTACCACTTTCTCTCGAACATCACTTCGGATTTGCAGGTGGCTCTAGATGAGGGTCATCATTTTTGTGGAGAATCTCCACTATTCACCCCTCCATGCTCGGAGTGGTGTTTCCAAATTCTGGGGTCAAGACCATATGCTCTTAGGGCTATGGTCACTGATGTAGATATTCATATGCCGACAGATTATGATTAGTTTGTAAAGTCGGCGTTCCTTTTTGGGACTACAAAGAAATGGATGACAAATTTATACATGTGGAGAAGTCCAAACTACTGCGAAGAGTCCATAATCGTTTTCTCTTCTTTTCGAATATGTGACGTAAGTATCCAGCACATCATGTGGCGCAGACATCTGCTATGTGACCTGGTCAAGGAAAAGAAAAATGTATCCCTCGGGAACTTTGCCCATCAACGCATTCATCTTGTAAAGAGTGATGGACAAGTGAAGGGTCTGAGACCCGGTAGAATTGAGAAATAAGATCTCGCTAAGGAGGCGACCATCCCGGCAAACATTTTCATTCGCCAATTCATTACTGCTCAGGGTAAATTCTCTACTCAAATGTTTAGGTCTCCTGGTTGGGTGTACTCTGGAGATGGCCGGTGGTGGACTCGCATAGTGGACTTCATTCTTAAAGACCTCAAGGAATCGTTTGCCCAATCTAGTCTCACAGTTCATGTGTTGGCCACTCGACATGGAATTGTTCATAGTTATACTAATTTTTCCTTTATGGTAGAGCGATACAATCTAGATAGCTGCACATTCTTCATGCATGTTGGAGAGTTAGGCTTCACTCTCCACGAGATCTATGAAGTATCAGGGCTGCCATTTGGAGAAATGCCTTATGAATAGTTCATCCCAAGAACTGAAGAGCTCTCTATCTTGAGAGTGGCACATCCCGAAGTTTATGCAACTTTTTGAGAGGTGATGTGCCACTTCCAGATTTTTGCTTAGCTTACTGGGCTACGCAGGGGTGGTGTCATGCAAACTTCTTAGGCAGACTATCTATTTCAAAACTTAGACCGGAAAGACGTTGTAGTGACCCGTCTTGTTGTGAGATCTCTTAAAAGCATCAAGGCTCGCATTAAAGCTTCTGATGCTTACTATATCAATAAGGCTCAAGAGGATACCTTTCCGCCATCCACCCATTTCGAGAGCTTCCATTACCAAACTGAGACTTCATCTCTGACACAACCCTCCTCTCTAGCTTTTTAATGATATGGCTGAAGTGATGCATAGTCCCATCAAAGCCTTTCGAGTCCATCCTGGCTGAGGTAGTATACCCAGCCGACCTTTTGGCCTATGAGAGACTAGTGAGTCTCCTTTCTGCACTGGTATACTATTTACATAATGGCCTGTGGGAGTTGACTTCTGAGTTCCTCGCCGTCAGGGAGATAAGTGTCGCTGGGAAGAAAGTTTGGAAGACTCCTCAACCCCGTATACCAGTGCTATACACTTATTCGGTGGCCTGGTTTTTCATGCACTGCCCCTCTTTGATGACGAGCACTTCTCTGGATAGTGGATCTTTTGTCCCATTTGTACAGCGACTCGGTCAACCCAATGGGTGCACGTGTACATAGTCTAGGCTAGGCAGATCCTATCATAAGAAATCAATTGTCGTGTCTTTTGTTGCTCTCCTAATTTTGATGGGATGAAAAAGAAGACCACAAGGTATATGGATATAGGCCCCGAGGGCTTCACATCCATGTGTGAAGGAACTTTCAGATGGCTCCTCACAATTAGAGTTAGTTATCTGCTTCTTTGACAGGGTGAGAAGTGCATCATTAAGCCCTACGTGCCTTCTCGATTCGCTTGACAGTTTGGGTATGACCAATTATATGTTGGAAACACTAATCTAAAGCTGGCTCATGTTAGGAATTTATATGAGGGGGCCCGAGCATGGCATTACTTCACGGATGGAAATTCCCACGCCAAGTTTACATTTCCCTATCCAACGCCCAACTGCCATACTATTCTGGAATTTTGTCACTGGTTCTATGAAGCTTCTCAGATCCTAGAGTACAACATGTATACCTCTTGTTTAAAAGAGATCCGAGAGCTATATGAGTCCAGGAAGGGTTCCATGAAGACTCGCCTAAAAGGGATGGATGAGTATTTATCTAGCGAGCAAGCGGCATCTGCAGCAGGAGAAGTCCAGGAGGAGCTAAAAGCAGTTGAGTCTCGCAAGAGAAGGGTAGCGGGGAAGCTAGCCCTCATGGCAGAAGAAGTGGGGCAATACGAGAAAAGTATTCGCTAAAGACAGGCTATTGAATCATGACCCCAATGAGGGGCAAAGCTGATGTAGGATGCCATGAAGCCTAAGCAGATTGCGCTTTCAGACGACGAGGAAAAGAAGTCTTCCACCCCGTTATCCCCCTAACAACACGAGCCTCAATTAAATATCCCTAATCTAGAAGGCGTAGAAGGTGAGGGGGAGCTGAGTGCTGGGGAATCAGAGTCTATTCCCATGATAGAGCCCCTCGCTCTGATACCTTCCGACCAAGCGTCATAAGCTGAAGCTGCTCCTGAATCTGCTCAAGCAGGTTCGAGAATCTTAAAGGGCCATATCAAACAGTTGGGGAGTGCGATGAAACAAACGATCACCCTCATTAGCCTTGGGCAAGGTACCTTTTCAGACATTAAACCTTTCTTAATAGGTTGCCTGAACAACATCAGGTGTTCGGGCAACACTCATTTGACCACGCATTTCATGGAAAGTTCCCTTCGCCTAGAGGCCTATATGCAGTCTTTAGAAGACTTAATGCATGCTGATTTGGAGTTAGAAACAGAGCAGACTTTTGCTCTTATTCAAGTTGCAAAAGCGCATGAAAAAGAAGCTATCCGCAAGAGTTTATCCAAGAAAGAGGCACATAATGCGATCTTTCAAGAGCAGCGTGATCGAATAAGAGCTGAACTGACTGCTTCTGCTTCTACTATTGCTCGATTACATGCTAAACTTGCTGAGGAGGAGGCGACTGTGACAAGACTCCACCCTAAGAGTGCAGAGATCGATGATGCTTATGGCAAGGAAATGCAAGCTCTTTAGGAGATTCAGAAAGAAACTGCTGCTGCTGTACCTATTGAAGCGGAGATTAGGAAGGAAGCTGCTGAACTGGTTCGAGCAACCCATGAAAAGAAGCTCTCATATGTTAAGTCTAGGCTTACATCTATTAAACTGACGAACCCTAATACTTAGCTTCATTTTCCCTTTTTAGTTTAGTGCTGATTTTTTGTATCATTTTCATGATAAGTATTTTCACTTTGTAGCAAATCAACAATGTCGAATGAAAATGATATCATTTTGCCTTTCACTGTTCTCTTTTTTTGTGTGTGTTGTGTTTTAACTTAGAACAGTAAAAAGATTGAGAATGCCATAAGTGTAATGTTAACTTAGGATAAATTAGAAATTCTCTTTATTATTAAAATAATTCTATAAAATTTCAATCGTCAGAGGTTTAATGTTAACTTAACGATATACAAGTTGGGGGATGGTTTGAAAGATTTTTTACTCTTAATTTAATGAATTTCAAATAACCAACCCCCAGTCTAAGCGAGTTTGATTTCTCTCCGTAGACTTATTTGGGGATCAGAAAAAGGGTCTCATGATTTACGGGTAGTATTCTTGAGAAATTTCTTATTGATTGGCATCATGAGCCTATCACCTTTCTGAATGATAAGACGGTAAGCTCTGTTTGAATAGACTGATTCTATTACGAAGGGTCCTTCCCACTTGAGATTGAATTTTCCCTTGGTCTTGTGTGTCATCACCATAGGTCGTCTAACAGCTACCAGATCACCTTTCTTGAAGATCCTTTCCTTAACCTTATTGTTGTAGGCTTTGGAAATTCGAGCTTGATATAAGTCGATCTGCTACTGGGCTTAAAGTCACTTATCATGTAATGCTTCCAATTCTTGAAGGTATAGTCGATGTTGCTCTTCATCTGTCATCCCGATTGCAAGGGCAACTCTCAAACATGGATCTAAATTTCTAAAGGTAATATGGCTTCACAGCCATATACTAAAGAAAAGGGGGTGGCTTTTGTTAGGGTTCTCACCGTTGTGCAGTAAGCCCATAGACATTCATACAGCTTTTCATCCTAGTCGTGTCAACTTTTAGAGACAAACTTTTTGAGAAGCTTCACGATTGTTTTATTAAAAGCTTCTACGAGGCCATTGGCTAGCGGGTAGTATGTTGTTGATGCGATACTTTGGATTCTGAACTTGTCGTAGAATCTCTAAAAACCGTGACTGATGAATTGTGTTCCATTATCGTGGACTATTCGTCTCGGTACACTAAAATAGTAGATGACATGATGCTTAATGAACTTGATCATATTTGAAGTCTTAACTTCCTTCAAAGGAATGGCTTCTACCTACTTGGAGAAGTAATCAGTTACCATCAATATGAACCGATGTCCTTTGAAGGTTAGTGGGGAGATAGGTCCGACGATGTCCATTCCCCACATCTCGAATGGCCAAGATGAAGATGTTGGATGCAGATTTTCTGGTGCTTGATGAATGAAGTCACCGTAAATTTGACATGCATGATAATATTTAGCATAATCAACAGCGTCTGCAAACATTTTAGGCTAATAGTAACTAATTCTTTGGAGACGTTCTCCTAATTTAGCTCCTGGTTGGTGAGCTTCACACATTCCATCATGAGCTTCTTTAAGAGCCTCATGTGTTTCTTTTCTGGAAATGCAGCGAAGCAAGACTCTATCATACGATTTTTAGTACAAGGTTTGAGAAACCGCATCATAATAGAATCGAAGGCCTTTTCGTTTGACGGCGGCCGCTTCCTTATGATCATCGGGGAGTATTCCGTATAAGACATATTCAATATACGGGAATTGCCAATCCCTTGGTTCAAGGTCAATTGAAGCTACACATGCAATCTCCACTATCGTTTCATTTGAGCAATCTTCTAGAGGCAGCTTGGGTAATACAATTCATGACCCATGATGAATATTATTGTTTCACCTTTGGCGGCAATGCCAATGAAATTGCATGTGAGGTTAAAGCATTCGCATATGCATTCTGGACTCATGGGATGCATCCAATAAAGAAGCCTTCAAACTTCTGGGCTAGCTCTAGCACGACGAAGTGGTATGGGACTAAGTCCTTATTACGTGCTTCATATTCTCCTCAGACTTGATTCACGATGAGCTGAGAATCATCATAAGCCTCAAGGTATCGAATATTGAACTCCTCGTCCAACTGCATCCTTAATAGCAAAGTGTTGTACTCCGCTACATTGTTGGTGCATGGCTCGATTAGAGAGAATCCTCTTAGGATTACATGACTACTTGGGGATACAAGTACCACCCCTACACCACTGGTGATTCCTCCATTAGGGTTTGCTCTAGACGCACCGTCAAAGAACAATTTCCGTACTTGCATGACCTTTTGGGTTACACAAGCTTCAGCAACTTCATCTGGTAAGTCTTCATATAATTTGGACGAATCACATACTGGATGATTAGCTAAGAAATTCGCTAGAGCTTGGCCTTTAACAGCCTTTTGAGGCATGAATTGCATGGAATATTGCGATAGGAGTATCGCCCATTTCGCTAGACGACAATTCAGTGAAGA
Organism: Asparagus officinalis; assembly: GCF_001876935.1. Taxonomy (NCBI): domain Eukaryota; kingdom Viridiplantae; phylum Streptophyta; class Magnoliopsida; order Asparagales; family Asparagaceae; genus Asparagus; species Asparagus officinalis. Next base: position 70,158,490 of record NC_033799.1, on the reverse strand, counting down.
GGGTTTCATCATGAGTACCCTCAAAGGATTCACCTTAGAGATGACATGAATTGATTGTCTGACCAAGTAGTGTCACATCTTCTGGATAGCAAATACTAAGGCAAGGCACTCCTTTTCTAACGAATTATACCGGTGTTCGACTCTAATTATGGTTCTGCTGAGATAGTAGATTTCCTGCTCATGTCCTTGGTCATTGTTCTGAGCTAACAAAGCTCCAAGAGACTGATCCATGGCTCTTACATATAACAGGAATGGTTTTTCTGATATTAGGGCTACAAGGACGGGTGGCTGAGTGAGCTATTGCTTTATCTCCTCAAATATCTTTTGGCAGTCTTCATCCCAAACGAACGAGACTCCTTTCTTTATCAACTTGGTGAAGGGCTGGCAACGTCCCGAGAGGTTTGATATGAATCTCCAGATATAAGCCAATCTGCTTTGCAAACCTCTTAACTCTTTAATGTTTCTCGAAGGTGACATTTCTTGGATAACACGAACCTTTTTTGGATAGAGAGAAATCCCCTTGGATGTAACTATAAACCCAAGGAATTTGCATTTGTTGTTGACTCTATGTATTGGGACATTTTACATTTTTTTCCAGAATAAGTTGTATTTCATTTATTTCAGTTGGGAACATGATTATTGACTATTTCCAGATATCTCTTCTTTATATATCATGTTCATTACATTATTACCTTCATTTGTTTGTTTTGTACCTATACCTGTTATTTGATTACACTAGAGAGATATTACTATGATGATAAAACATGTTATTACATAGTGTGGGTGCATGATAGGTTTGACATTCTTGGGTTCACCTTGGACTGCAGCCTTGTGTGAAACCAGAGGTGTCACAGTTAGTATCAGAGCTCTTGTTCCAGCATCCTTAGGATCATTCTTGTGTCGAGTCATGGATCTACGATAGAGTTTCCTAGGAATCATGTATAGAGATCGTTAGGAATTCCTAGAATGAGTGAGGACGTTATATATATATATA
>NC_033799.1:70156295-70157192 GCF_001876935.1 Asparagus officinalis | reverse complement strand
TGAATGATACGTGATACTATTTTCTTATTGTTATATGTTTTGTTATTTATGCATGAGATCTCATTTACTGTGTCTAACAAGCTCTACTCCTAAACTTATAGATGTCGGGAAGAGGTCGTAGTCGTAGAGGTACTCATGCTCAGGGAGCTGGGCAAGCTGATGCAGAGCCCGAGCCGTAGCAGGCTCCGTAGTACTTGATTGATCTCATAGCACCGTTGGCAGCTCGGTTAGCAATAATAGAGGAGCAGATAGCGAATCAAGCTAAGCAAGAGATACCCATTGAAGAAGAAATACCAGAAGCAACACCGATAGCTACACCACTACCACTAGTTATTGATAAGGCTGCTGAGCAGGAGGCTTAGCTCCGTTTGGTGGAGAGGTACCAGAAGATGAGAGCACTAGAGTTTCATGGCATGTTGGATTCACTTGCAGCGCACAAGTGGAAGGAAGATGTGGGAAACATCTTGGATATGCTTAATATCGACACCGTATAAAAGTAGAGGCTAGCAGCTTTCAGCCTCAAGGGCGATGCAGGAGGGTAGTATAGGCTTTAGTTCACTCCGGAGTAGAGGATGACACTCAATTGGTAGGATTTTGTCTACTTCTTTGATGAGCAGTATGTGTCGGCAGCGGCAAAATTCGGGAAGGAGTTGGAGCTAGCCCGGTTGGAGCAGTGAGATATGTCGATAGCTGATTATGAGAGAAAGTTTGTGGGATTGCTCAGGTTCATGGGTATTGGCAGACAGGGGAGCATCAAAGTCAGATGTTCTTAATGGGACTTCGCTCGAGTTTACATTGTTATCTTGTATCTAGACGATTTCATTCAGTGCGGGAGGTGGCCGATGCCACTATATCATAGGAGGCAGAGATGGCTATGTTTTAGAAAGGGGAAGGAAA
>NC_033799.1:70144147-70156214 GCF_001876935.1 Asparagus officinalis | reverse complement strand
AGGGTAAGGGTTTGCTGCAGCAAGACCGTCATAAGAAGGGACCTCAGTATGATCAGAGAGCACCTTAACAGAAGTATAAATTCAAGGGTGCTTGTTATAACTGCCATAAATTTGGACACAGAGCAGCAGAGAACCGTAGCGCGCTAGCAGGAGGCCAGCAAGGCAAGAATCAGAATTAACAGCAGCAAAATCAAGCACATGGCTGAGGTTAGGGCCAGCAGTTGAGGCTTAAGACACCGTCGGGAGTTCTGAGGATTAAGGGGCATGTGCAAGCTATTCAGGAGGTACCGTAGGGATAGATAGTCCCATATGTTCCAGACACTTCGGCGTAGCAGACCCTAACTTCAGCAGAGTTTTTGCAGTCATACCGCATGATCATAACGCGAGTGGGACCATTGTGGAAGGTACGTTCCTTGTGAACGCCTTCCCAGCCCATATTCTTTTCGATTCCGGAGCTTCGTATTCTTTCATCTCCTATAATTTCATGACTAGACTTTAGCTTGTAGCATAACCTTTAGATATTCCATTGTTAGTTTTCACCCCTCTAGGTGATGTGTCGCTTCTAGAGAGCATTTTTAGGAGATGCATTATCAGCTTAGACGAGTCTGAGTTCATGGTCGATTTGATCGTCCTACGTATGTCCGAGTTTGATGTAATTCTTGGTATGTTTTGGTTATCTTTCTACCATATTAGTACCAACTATTTTACGAAGACATCCAGTTTGCAAGCATTTGATGGGCCTGAGTTGATTGTAACGATCTCACGTGGCAACCAGTTTGTAGAATTATTTCTGGCATGCGTCGAGGAGGTAATGATGCGGGATCGGGATGCCAATTTGAGCAAGACACGAGTAGTCACATAGTATTAGGATGTCTTTTAGGATATACCTGGATTGCCTCCAGTAAGAGAGGTTGAGTTTTGCATCAAGTTACAGTCGGGCACATCACCGACATCCTGAGCACCTTATCGTATAGAGCCTACTAAGATGAGGGAGATACAGATTTAGTTAGATGAGTTTTTATCTTAGGGTTTTATTCGCCGGAGTCATTCTCAGTAGGGCGCACCGGTCCTCTTCGTGAAGAAGAATGACGACAATATGCGTTTGTATATAGATTATCACGAGTTTAATATGGTCACCATCCGGAACATGTATCCACTACTGACGATTGATGACTTATTCGACCAGTCGTAGGGAATATAGTGTTTCTCAAAGATTGATCTTTGTTCTGGCTATCATCACTTGCGGGGGTTCGAGAGATGGATATTCCCAAGACCGTATTTTTTGACTCGATATGAGTCTTTTGAGTTTCTTGTCATGCCATTTGGGCTAACCAATGCACCCACGATATTCATGGATTTGATGAATCGGGTTTTCCGTCCATACTTGGACCAGTTCATGATCGTGTTTATCAATGACATCCTCATTTATTCGAGATCAGAGGCTGAGCATGAGCAGCATCTTCAATTTGCATTGCAGACTTTGCGGGAGCACCGGTTGTACGCTAAGTTTAGTAAGTGTGAGTTTTGGCTATCTGAGGTTAGATTTTTAGGCTACGCTATAAGCAAGGAGGACATTGTAGTTGATCCAGCTAAAGTGGAGGCAGTTCTTAATTGGGGAGCTACCGAAGTCTGTTACGAAGATTTGTAGCTTTTTGGATTTTGTCGGATACTACAGGAAGTTTATTCAGGACTTCTCTAAGATTGCTACCCCATTGACACATCTTTCGAAGAAGGGTATATAGTTTGTTTAGGGACCAGGGTGCCAGGAGGCATTTGAGACTTTAAAGATTAAGTTGACTACAGCCCTAGTGTTAATCATCCCGAGCAGTGATAAGATATTTATTGTTTACACGGATGCATTGTTATCGGGTCTTGGAGGCATTTTGATACGGACCCAGATAGTAGTGGCTTACATCTCGTGACAGCTGAGGACTCATGAGCAAAACTATCTCACACATGATTTGGAGTTAGCAGCAGTGATCTTGGTACTTAAGATGTGGAGGCATTATCTTTATGGAGTTCAGTTCGAGTTATTCACCAACCATCAGAGCTTGAAGTATCTTTTCTCCCAGAAGGAACTCAATCAGAGGTAGCAGCGATGGGTAGAGTTCATCAAGGATTATGAGTTTACGTTGTAGTATCATCCGAGAAAGTCGAACGTCATAGCGAACACGCTGAGTAGGAAGCATCGTCATGGGCTTGCAGCTTTGTGGTGTTCGTTATATCAAGATCTTCTTATGCTCAACCAATTTGATTTTAAGCTAGAGATAGGCGAGAGCATTGTATTTTTGGGATCTTTAGCCGTGCAGCCATCGTGGACTAATAGAGTGGTCAGTACTCAGTTAGGAGACTCTTGGATTCAAACCCGAAAGGGGGAGATTTCAAAAAACCTAAGGCTGATTGGACCATCAAAGTAGATGGGGGCCTTCGAATGAAAGGTTAGTTAGTGGTGTAGGGATATCACGGAGTATGTGGCTAAGTGCTTTACCTGTCAGTAAGTGTAGGAAGAACATTAATGACCCACAGAAACTCTACAATCTTTACCCATTCTAGAGTGGAAGTTGGTAGATATCTCGATGGATTTTATTGTAGGTTTGCCGAGATCTAATAAAGGGAACAATTCGATTTGGGTGATTGTAGATCGATTGACGAAGTCAGCACATTTTTTATCTGTGATGATGACTTATACGGTAGAGACTTATGCGAGGATTTTTATCCAGGTGATTGTACGATTGCATGGAGTTCCAAAAATAATTGTATCAGATTGTGGCTCAGTTTTCACATCGCATTTCTAGAAGAGATTCCAGAATTCTTTTGATAGCCAGCTATCATATAGCAGCGTTTTCCACCCATAGACAGATGGTCAAATGGAGAGAGTGAACCAAGTGTAGGATGATATGTTGCAGGCATGTATTATGGACTTTCAGGGTAGTTGGGTAGATCACATCCCAGTGATCGAATTTGCCTATAATAACGATTATCAATCGACTACAGGCATATCACCTTATGAAGCATTATACGGGAGGCCGTGTAGATCTTCTATTTGTTAGGCATAACTAGAGGATAGCTTATTACTTGGGCTAGAGCTTGTGAGATAGACTACAGAGAAGGTAGCATTGATTCGAGAGTGTATTCATGTCACTCAAAGTCGGCAAGCTCCGCAGATCAGAGGTGATAACCTTTAGAGTTTCAGGTTAGAGATTATGTTATGTTGAAGGTGTCACCTATGAAGGGTGCTCAGCGATTTGGCGTACGGGGAAATCTTGCCCCGAGATATGTTGGTTCGTTCAGGATTGTTGAGCGTGTTGGAGTTGTTTCGTATCGACTCGATCTTCTAGCATCGATGTCGGGTATTCATGATGTTTTCCATTTTTTGATGCTTAAGAAGCATTTACGTGACGATGAGCAGCAGAGAGTGTTTGACGTGCCAGACTTAGAGATTCAGGCTGATTTGACTACCATTGAGACCCTAGTTCGTATTCTTGCTCGAGAGAATAAAAGACTTAGAAATAAGATGATTCCTTTAGTGAAAGTGCATTAGAACTGGAAAGGAGCAGAGGAAGCTTCTTAGGAGCGCAAGGAAGATATGCGTCGTGACTACCCACACCTGTTTGAGCAGGTAAAATGTTGATTTTGATTTGTTTGAGTTTATGTTATAGGTATAGCCATATTTACATTTAATACTAGAATGTGGGTATTAACACTTAGCTCCTAATTATTCAGAACATATGATATATACATGGGGGGGGTTCCTAGTTTGGATTTTTTGCTCGACGTACTAGTTTTGTTTAATTAGGGGTTAAGTGAGAGTACTTGCATTCTAGATCGTTAAGTATAAATATTGCTTGTGATACATATCTTGGGATTAACGAAATGAGATGTGTTTGTAAGGGTTTCCTTTTCTGGATTATTCTCTCAACGTGCTTTTCTCGTATTATTAATCTCTAAAGATACGTTTGCAGAATTTCGAGGACGAAATTCTTTTAAGGGAGGATGACTGTAAAACCCCATAAATCTTTTTGAAAAATACTAGGGTAAATAGTATTAAATAAGTTATATTATGATAAATATCATTTAATGATGAATGAGTATGATATTAGTTGATTTGTGGCCAATTAAGAGTATATATGCATTATATACCGATGTAATTCGAATATGGAAAAACGATTAATTAAGAGTATATATACATTACACATTGATAAAATTTGAATCTGGAAAAATTCAAAAGACAAAAGATGTAAGTCTCTTCAATATATTTCTAACGCATCTTAAATCACCTCATTCAGAGGTCGGACGAAAGAGTTACAGCTAAAATACCGAAGATTATTTTCCCAGTCTAACTGTGTTTCCTGTTTCGGGTCAGATTAGTTTATTTTGGGTTTATATATATATATATATATATATTATATCAGATTAGTGAACTCTAGCAGCCACTCTCTCCCCTTAAAAATCCTAGAGTATATTTATGGTGAATTTTGAGAGCTTTGTGAAGCAAATACCGAGAAGAGGGCGAGATTGTCGGCATTTGGCGAGGGAGAAATTGTTTTCTTACATCCTTAGGTTTTCCAGCAGCGTTTTGAGGTGAGTTTCATCTCCTCCATTCTCATCCCCATTTTTAATTGATTTTTATTGATTTTTATTTGGTTTTTATTGAGCCTTAAACCTAGTTTAAGTATGAATATTGTTCTCATAAGCTATATGATATAAAAATTCAATGTTTTTTCATTAAACAATTATAACCGAATTCTCTAATATGAATTTAAGATCTGAAATAAAATTTAATATGAGTTTTCATTGAATTTTATTGGTTTCTATGATATTTTTGATGAATATTAACATGTTAGGGTTTAGACAACTTAACTAGATATCATGTTTGTGTTAGATATAGATAATTGAACCCTAATCACATTAAATAAGATTTATTTTATGTGTCTTCATGCAAAATTAGCATTTTTTAGCAATGTAGATCAAAAACCAAAAACTGAAACATGTATTCTATTTGTGCTCGGGTTGGTCGACTGAAGTGAAGGAGTCGGTCAACCGGTCCTTTTTAATTTGCATGTGCATATTTGTGCACGTATTTCAATCGCTGAAGAGTTATTTTTGGTCGACTGATCTGTGTTGCGCTATGTTTATTGTTTAATTGATACGTGAGTTAATCGTGAATATGAAGTTCGGGTCTGCACATCGAGATACGTGTTTGGACACTGAAGTATACGTTTTGGGGTTGCGTTCGCACAATCGATAGAGGCGAGTAACATATATTCTAGAGATTTATCATAAAAGATAGTGACACATATATTGTATTTCATGATAGTCGGATGCTTGAGTGCGTTAGTTGGTATATCGCAATGAGACCGTGGTAGACTACGCTCAGGGTAGTTAGTTTGTATGTTGCAATGAAACTGCAGTAGACTATCCTCCGTTGCGCTTCATTACTGAGTGGGATAGTTGGTGCTCTGCAACGAGACCGCGGGGACTACTCTTAGGGTGTGTTAGTTGGTATACTGTAACGAGACCGCAGTAGACTTCACCCCATGTACATTATTATATTTCTAGATAGAGAACTACACAAATTTCATTTATGATTCCCTGTTAGTTACTCCAGAGTAGGGTATATATTGAGGTTGACATACATAGCCTATTCTATGCGAGATGAATGTATCGGATGATATTCTTTATGATTGCGCCAACTACCCGAGGGTAGTATGAGGATTTGATTTGACTTGTATTGTTGAGGTTTGTACTTGTGTTTCTTTTATTTACTGTTTCATTCCTAGGACTCTGGAGTTGGGATTTAGCGATTCACAATTTGAGACATGGTATGTACATGAGGGTTTCCCTATTTGGATTATTTCGCTCGACGTACTAATTCTCATATTGTGGATTTCTAAATCTCAATCTCCTTTTAGTTCAGGATAGATGGTTTTATATTTATATGTACTAACTTATTTTCATATATACTCCTGACCCCCTTCCCCTGGGGTGGTGGAGATGTTCTCGCTAGCGCTCTGATGCTCATTGTTTCCTCTTTTTTCAAGCAGCGAATCAGGTGTACGGAGAGTCACATGTTGATGGAGTTTTGGCTTAGTCTCCATCTTTATTTATATTAGTAGTTATTTATGCTCCACAGTAGATTATTATTTATTTTCAAACATTTAGAGTTGTATTACATTTTTGGAAAGGCAGAGTGACTTAGTAGCATTTCCATTGACTCCACAATGTATTGAGACATATTACATTTTTTTTCCAGAATCAGTTGTATTTCATTTTTTTCAGTTGGGAACATGATTATTGACTATTTCCATATATCTCTTCTTTATATATCATGTTCATTACATTATTACATTCATTTTCCTGTTTTGTACATACGCCTGTTGTTTGATTCCACTAGAGAGATATTACTGTGATGGTGAAATGTGTTATTGCACAGTGTGGGTACATGGCATGTTTGACATCCTTGGGTTCACCTTAGAGTATAGCCTTATGTGAAACTAGGGGCGTCACAATATCTTACCAATTTATGATTACAATCAAGCAATGTAAAAATGAATGTACAACAAGAATCTCAACATATGTATGAGATATCTATACTGACATCAAGAGTTCAAAGAAAATAGAACTCCATCAAACACTCCATTAAGAGATCTCAGCAACTAATAGCAGCTGAGATTAAAGATCAAAACTGTTACTCCTCAATGACTATCATAGTGAAATAATCCATTCTCCGTCTTCTGTCTTAAACGAGCCATTGAGAACAAGAGAGTAAATGCTGATTTTGATATCTTTAAAAACCTGATCAGCTAGCCTTGCTTTCTGTCTGAAAATCCTGAAATTCCTCTCTCTCCATATACTATAAACTGTTGTAGTTAGAGCCATCCTTTTGATCCTTTGCTTGAATCCATTCCCCTTCAGTCTATCACAGTACCATATCACAAGTTGATTCCAATCACAGGACTGCCACTTGAAATGGAGCCAATCCATTACTTTTAGCCAAACTTCTCTTGAATAGCAGCATTCAAAGAATAGATGATTTCTGTTTTCAGAACCAGCACACAGACAACAATTGTTAGTGACCACTAATCCCCTCTTAATCAGTCTGTCAATGGTGAGCAACCTATCTTGGATTGCTAACCAACAGATAAAAGAATGACTGGGAAAGTTTGTAGTCTCCCAAACTGTTCTATGCCATGGCACAACTAAAGAATTTGGGGAGAGAGCATTGTACAAAGCTGAAATCTGGATTCTAGAATTGTCTGAGCAAGATTGAATGAGCAACAACAAGTTATTTACACCTCCACAAAAGTTTACAGATTTATCTCTGACCTTCAATAATTTCTTCCACATCCATGAGTCCCAGTTTTTAGCCTGAACATGCCATATATCATCATTCCTTAAGTATGTACTGTGTATCCATTTGATCCACAAACTCTATTTATTAACATGGATATGCCACATTAATCTCAGCATAGTTGCCATATTCCAAATTGTTGCAGAATAGATGCCAAGCCCCCCATGTCTTTTACTCAAACAGGCCTTATCCCAAGAAACAAGTGGAATTTTATGCTTCTGGTCTGTTTTGCCCCAAAGAAAATTCTTGCACATTTGATCAATCTTCTGCAAGACTCTAATAGGTAGAATATAATTTGAAGTCCAATATATTTGGATGTCAAGTATAGCACTTTTAATAACTTGTAATCTGCCAGCAAAGGACAAAGTTCTGTTTTTCAGACATGCTTGTAATTGATCTGAGATTTTGTTTAAAAGAGGAGAACAATCAGCATATGATAATCGTTTGGATATCAGACGAACCCCCGGGTAATTGATGGGCAAAGCACCCTCTGTGAAATTCAGGAGATTCCTAATCAGGCCTTTGACAGATTCATCAACACCACTGTAAAAGATCTTGCATTTTTCTGGATTTGCTACCAGTCCTGATACCTCACTAAACTCCTTAAAGCAATTGAAAAGAAGCTTAACAGAATGAATGTCACCCTTTGAAAAGAGGAGGAGATCATCCGCAAAGATTAAATGAGTAATTTTTAGCTCACCACATCTAGGATGGAATTTGAATGATCTGTCCTCTTTAAGCATATCTAATTTTCTTGACAGGAACTCCATACCCAGTGTAAACAAATAAGGAGAGATAGGATCACCTTGTCTCAAACCCCTTTCTCCTTTGAAATATCCATGAAGAGTGCCATTTAAAGAAATAGAGTACTTTGGGGATGTAATGCACACCATGATCCAGTTTGTAAAGATATCAGGGAACCCAAGACCTGTAAGCATATCCTTAAGAAAATCCCAATTTATAGTGTCAAAAGCCTTCTTGATAGCTATACTCATCATAATCCTGGGTGAGTTATGTTTTCTGCCATAGCTCCTCACAATCTCATGAGCCATCAAGATATTACTTGATATTTGCCTTCCTTTAACAAAGGCACTTTGAGCTTCATTTATCAAAACACCCATAACTGTCTTAATCCTATTAGCTAGAATTTTTGAGATGGTCTTATATAAGCAGTTACAACAAGCAATAGGTCTGAAATCAGAAGGGGACTTAGGACATTTCACTTTAGGAATTAAAGATATGGAAGTTGAGTTTATCATACCAAGGAGCTTCCCAGTTCTGAAAAAATCAAGAATGGCCTGTGAAACCTCATCTCCTATAATACTCCATGCAGACTTGTAAAAGGACATATTGAAACCATCAGGGCCTGGAGCTTTATTATCATCCATGGAAAAGACAGCATTTTTGATCTCGTCCCTAGTCATAGCAGAGGAGAGTGCAGATGTTTGTGCTTCATTTAAACAGGCCCCTTTGCTAATGACATTACAGTCAGGCTTTGGGGTAACAGTTTTTGTTCCCATAAGACTCTTATAAAAAGAGATAATTTCTTGAATGATTCCCTCACCATCAGTAATCTTATCACCTGCACTATTATAAATCAGATTTACTCTGTTGAGATGCCTCTTAGCTTTGATTGAAGAATGAAAGTAACTTGTACATCTGTCACCTTGCACAATCCATTGAATCCTTGATTTTTGCTGATAGAAAGACAATTCACACTCCAACAATCTGTTAAAAATGACTATGCATTCTTTCTCCTGTGCAATAAGTAATGAATTGAGAGGATTTGCTTGTAGATTGCTTTGAGCTTTTTCCAGATTTATCTTAGCCTTGTTTACTTGCTCACTTATATTTTGAAAATTTTTCCTGTTGAGGTCCTTCAGAGCAACCTTCAAAAGTTTCAGTTTGCTAGCAACAGAGAACATCTTACAGCCAGTAATAGATGTATTCCAGATAGAAGAGACAGTGGGAATGTAATCTTCATGCTTAATCCACATCTTGAAAAATTTAAAAGGCTTTTTACCTTGAACACAATCATCATAGATTGAAACCAAAGCTGGAGAGTGATCTGAGCAACTGGGCTGTAAAAATTCCACATGACTGGAGTTATAAAGATTTAACCAAGCATCATTAACCAAGGCTCGATCCAACCTACTCCAAACTCTTGAGTTTGCTTCTTGCCTGTTATTCCAAGTAAAATGATAGCCTTCTGTTTTCATGTGTGATAGGTGGCAATCATCAATGAAATCCCTGAAATCTATAGTTTCAGTCTCAGTCACCACTGCACCACCCAGTTTATCATCACTACCAGTAATAGTATTAAAATCACCACAAAGAATCCAAGGCTTATTCCCAGCAGATATCTTGACTTGTTTTAGCTCCTGCCAAAGATCTCTTCTATTTTCCAGTTGATTATGACCATATATTGAAGTTATAAGACAATCAAAAATATTTGTTATCAACCTTGGCAGTGATTAGCCTTGAGCTCCAAGTAATATCTCACCAATTAATTATCCGTGATCTTTGGGGGATTTTAGACCTTCCATTCTTAGACGATTCATTTGGATTTGACTGGTAATCAAGTATATCTATATACTAACACTGGTCAGAGAAAAGATCAGTTGTCTTGGAGGCCTAGTATTTATAACAATTTTTTAGGGAAGGGGATCTTATATTCTTGTGTTTTATAATAAACAATAATATAAAATATTTAATAGTAAGCATTACTCTTAATGCTCATGTTTAACATACTTTTTTGCTATTTAAGCACTTTCTAGCATCAGTCGTTGTCCGCGTCGCCTCGGACACCAAATGTGTTCCGGCATCTGCTTGTACGTGTTGACCCCCATGGTTTCACCTTTATTTATTACCATTATGATCCCAAGTCCACATACACGTGGACCACACTTCTTCTCCTTTGTCTCCAGGACTGGGCCCGACTTTGTGAGTAATTAATTAATAATAATAAAAGGATAAAAGGCACATGCCTCATTAATATTATCCATTGGAAAACAATGGTGCATCTAACTATTGGATGCAAATCTAAATTTCATCTCATCATGACTTTCTTTAATAAGACAAAATGCACATCTAATAAAAAAAATCCTAATATATATATATAGATATTAACAACACTTCACAATAAAGTGTAGGTATATTGATATAATAAAATAATACAAAATCTTCACTCCAAAAGTGTGTATAAAAAATCATCTGTGACTGTACAAATAAAGTACAAAATACAAACACGTTTTCGTAAAGAGGCTATTTGGATGTCTTTTAAAAATGTGGGTTTTAATGACACCTAATGGATAGTGATTATCCATTTATTCGCTTTCCATTTGAGGTTTTACATTGTTTAGTTAGAAATTCTTGTGAATTCTAGAGGGTTGATACTATATTGTTTGGACACCAATTGATGTAAACTTGAAAAGTGATTTATTTGGTCTCCATTCAAACGATTCATCTTACCATGGGTAAGATTACCTCCATAAAAGCATAAAACTCAAACTCCTTATTAGAGTGATATAATTATGTAACATAACATGCACATAATGGTGCATTTTAGACATATATAGTTAAACACGCTATTATATCAAATTTATCCAGTTAAACAAAATTTTATGCCAAATTTTAGAGAGATTAACCATTACAAGAGGCTTAAGTTCTAAAAACTATAATCTCACATAACAAAGACCAAGTTAATTTATACATCTGAGAATTAAAATGTTGATCTATGAAAAATAAGTCTCTACCTTACAATTTGAAGAAAATGTAGGAAAAGAAGTGAGCTTGCTACCACTAATTGACTTCTAAAGATCACTTAGAATCAATATCACATAAATGAAGATAAAAAAATATACAAACTATCCACGAACGAGATCACACCAAACTCATGAAGCAATAAAAAAAAGCATATTACGTCTTCTTTGATAAACAAATAGGTATAAAAGTTAGAAATTTAATTGCAACCATTATCGGAAATTAACCTGAAAAATTCCACTTTAAAGTTTAAAAGACTCTGTTGTATATGCATTGCACTAAAATTGAACAAAAACACTCGAAGCTCCCAACTTTAACCAAAAATACACATCAAAGTTGCTAATACCCATTAGCTCATGGAAACCCCAAACCACTGGGAATCGAGCTTGTTGTCTCCATTGCTGCCGCCTGCGATGCCAAGCGTTGGATGGGGATCTCAACCTCGCCGGTGAGGCTCGTTGAGGATGGTTGCAGGAAGAGAGGTGGAGGTCCTTGTTGTGTACAAGAAGAGATAGAGCAAGAGAAAGGGAAAGTGGTGACTGTAAGATGAGTTAATTGGTTTTTTTTAATGTGTTTGCTGATAGTGTGTCAGATTTCTGCCCGTTTTAGTTCAGGGTCCGTTTGGATGAGGTATTTTACCCCGAAAATTAGAAGGAAAACATATCAAAATTGTAGTTTTTTGGCAGCTTTCCTCCAAAATAGTCTCTTAAAGAGGCGATTTTGGGGGAAAACTGTTAAAAAGCTGTCATTTTGGAAGCTTTTCTCCCAATTTTCAGGGCAAAATACCTCATCCAAATAGGCCCTCATTTTTGACTGATTTTTCTTTCAAAGGGGCGCATCAGCATTTTTAAATACACATCAAATATTTTATGATCGTAACAAGTAATTAAAGCCAAAACAATTGAAGAGGGTGAAAGCTGCCAAAGGACCCACAATTTTATCAAAATGAGCAGC
>NC_033799.1:70142288-70143720 GCF_001876935.1 Asparagus officinalis | reverse complement strand
GACTCGGAGGTTCAAATCTCTTCCGGGCACCATTTTCAGCCGAGCCGAGCTTCTAATTAATTTTGGTTTAGTTTGATTTTGAGAGAGTTAAGTGGGGGGAGGTTAGAGTTCGTACATATAGTTTTGGGGGTGACGTTTTCGCAGACGCGGGTTAAAAGCGGAGTTGAGTTCTAATTAAAGGGGGAGATTAGATTTAGGGAGTACTTAATTAACAACGAGGATTTTGCACACGTTGTGGACGTGGGAAAAAGGACGGGACGGTGGAGGGGATGAGCTGGCAGATAAGTCAACGGTGACGACGTCAGCATTGTCCGAACGCGGGATGCTGGACCACCCAGCTAGCTAAGACTGGTTTTGACCGGTACAGAGCTCGGGGTTCGGAGTGTTGAATCGAGATCTGTCAACATCACGGTTGGCTGCGCCCGCGCGCAGGCTTTGTTTGGTGGGACACCTGGATTGGACGAAAAGTTCTCAGGTGGACGTACGGTTCTATTTGTCTGTCCCATGAAGGGGGGAATAAAAATCAACTGCACATAAATCTGTTGCTGTAATGTTCTCGAGCTTTCTACTGCGTTCGGGCACATGCATAATTTTTTTTTTCATAAGGAGCATAATGTATATATAATTATACGCATAAATTAATAACTTGCATAATTGATATATGTTCTATATAAAAAAACATTATTTATACAATAATCTCAATACATAATATTTTTTATTATTAGTTTCATATCAATACAAAGATTGTTTTTTTTTTTCATTTTCATCTCAAGAACTAACGAGATATTGCCAAGTTCCAACAACAATCTTCGATAATTATTCTTTATGTGGTTTTATCTTTTGTAAGGTTTAGATAACCTATGTAAAACACTATAACCCTTAATAGAAAACTTAAAATTGTACAGGCGCAAGTGACCCACTGTGTAATGATCGTGAAATTTTGATACTAGTTAAATAATTTTTCTGATATTTTAAAATATTAAATTATTATTTTCAAAAGAGTATTTGTATTTTCTCGATTTTCTAGAATTTTTTACGATTTAAAAGTCTAAATTTTATATTTATTTAAATGATTTTGATATTTATAAATTAATTTAGTGCAGTAAAAACTTTTGAATTTATCCGTTGTGTCATCGTTACTATTACGTATTATTTTGTATAATATGTTGTATTATTATTATTACATATTATTTTGTATAAACCGTTGTGTTATTACTACTATTGCATATAGTCTGTTGTATTAGTATAACTAGTACGTATTATTTTGTAGATAATTTTTTATAATTATTTAATTTTATAAGTAATTGATTATATTTTTTATTAATTATTTTAACCCTAACCCTAAGTATATATATATAACCTCTCTTCTTCTTCTTCTTCTTCTTCTCTCTCTCTCTCTCTCTCTCTCTCTCTCTCTCTCTCTTCTTCGCTG
>NC_033799.1:70130758-70141497 GCF_001876935.1 Asparagus officinalis | reverse complement strand
CGACCAGCCACCTCAATGACGTCACAGCCACGTCCTCATTGCCATTTGTCGTTGCCTCAACTTCACCGTCGACGCCACCAAGCTCTGTTACTCCCCTCTCTGACAGTCCATTCAACCATCACCACCACCTGCATGCAGACCCGTAGTCTCGCACGTCGACGTCGATGTGTTCGACGAAACCCCTAGGTAAGATCCATCTTGCTCATTGACTTATCATTTTAATATTTATATTTGTTATTATTGATTACATAGATTAGTTTATGATATAATTATCTATGTGGGATTGTTTGATGAAGAATATTAAATATATCATAGTAATATGATAAATAGCATTTTTAGAATAATTATAATAAATTAAAAGAATTTAGTTCGGCAAAAGAATCATTTTTTTAGATAATTATAATAATTTAAAGGAATTTATTTTGGAAAATGAATTATTTTAGATTAATTGTTAAGAGAAATAATTTAAAATGAATTAATTTATAAAAAGATTTTTTTTCTAAATTATGTAGACGTTGTTTATGATTTATAATTCTTAATTTTGATTATCTGACATGCCATGATATTATTTCGCATGATTAGTTGCATTGATTATTCCTTGTTGTGATTGAGAATCATTAGGAGTTTATGACTATAGTGACCTGTGTGACATGAACAAGACCTAGAGGCTTGTGTGTTATTGACTTAGAAATACAAGAGATGTTGGGGATAGGAAAGTCTTTGTTCATGTAATCAGATAAGACTATTGATATATCTTTTTGGCTCGCACTAGTGGATCAGTGTCACCACTGGGGTTGGTTTGTTGGGTCAAAGTGGATCAGTGTCGCTGCTTTGGTCCGTGAATTTGATATTCACTCAAGTCGGCTTGAGTTTGGACTGAAGAGAGGGATTATAAATGTTAATTGTTGTTGTTTATGTGCGGGAGATGTCATTGAGTCTAGGGATCATTTGTTTTTTTAATGCTCTTTCTCCTGTTGCATTTGGAATCGCATTATGGACTAGATTGATTTCAGGTGAAAATCAAATAATTGGACTCAACTAATGAATTGGTTTAAAATAGGTTGAGAGGAAAAGGTCACAAGCAAAAGCTTAAGAGGTTGGCTTCGACCTTCTAGCTCTGACCCGCTTATATTGCATCGTATAACCCGGCTGCGATCGGTAACTATTAGACAAAGAAATTATCAGAGAATGCAAAGGGGATTATCCTCAGATGATGAAGCATCAGATGCCAACTCTGCAGTTGCTTCTGACAAAAGGGTGTTCAGCCCAGGATAATCCCACGAGTTATTCATGATCAAGACCGTACAAATCGCCAGAATTCTCGAGGATGCTCTAACCAAGCAGAAATAGGCATTCAAGATTGAAATGGAAATGACTATGCTACAGATGAGGGAAGAGCATGACCAACAAATTCAGGCTCTGTCTAACCAGTTTGGTGAATCCAGCCGTCGCAACCTTGCTGACCAAGCAAGTAGCGATTCAGATGTGGATGAACATCTCAATGCTGAGAACCCTCTCATTGACCAGAACACTGGGGGTGACCCTACTAAAGATAATAACACCGGGGGTGGTCCCGCCAATGATAACAACATTGGGGGTGGCCATGTTGTTCCTCTCACAAATCGTCCGAAGCATGATACAGACGAGGACGAAAAGATGAAGGACCTCGAGAGAAAAGTCAACGCTCTAATCGAAGGTAAAGAAGACCGGGATTCCGTGTCCTTACCCGAGAGAGTGGGATTCGATCCCGTATCCGGCGAAGTTCAACCTGATCAACTTCACACCGTTCGACGGGAAGAATTCGCCTACTCAGCATTTGATCTACTTTAAGTTCCACTTGGGTATGATCTCTAGCAATGAAGCCTTGATGGTTTGGTCATTTGTTGGCACCCTTCGTGGGCCCACCTTCGATTGGTACCACAGTCTCAAGTCTGAAAGCATCAACAGCTAGGATGACCTGGAGAACCTGTTCCTCACTCACTTCTTTGATGATGATGCCAATGTATCAATCAGGACACTCTTCGATGAGAAGCAAAAAGGTAACGAGACGGTCGACGAATTTGTCAAGCGCTTCCGGAACAAGGCGATGAACTACCGAGATCTGATCACAGAGGACTTCATCCTCCAAACCTGTTATAACAACATCTCTTTGGACATGTTAGAAGTCATGGGAGTGGCATCGTCCAACACCTGGAAAGAGTTGAAGGTGCACGGAGAACGAGCCGAACGCTTCCTTAGAAGGAAGTAAGCCGAGAGAAGCCAACCGATGGCTAACCCTCCTAATTTAAGCTTCGTCTCCCTTGGTAAAGGGAAAGCCCCTGCAACTGCTGTTGATGCTAATCAGACGTCACAACAATAATCCCGGAGACAGCAAAAGACTTCGGATTCGAGACTCCAAAAAGAGTACTCTTTCAAGGACGAAGACGTTCCAGCCATTTTCGAATCTCTCCTTGAAAACAACAAGATCAAGCTTCCACCTATCGCAAATCAGGAGGAAGCTGATAACATTTCGGATCCAAAGTATTGTGCATACCACAGGAGGATCCTTCATCCCACCAAGACTTGCTTCGCTCTCAAGAATAGCATCCAAATATTGGTTGAAACCGGCGTCATAACACTAAACTAAGCCCAATAAGAGCGGCGATACTCCGACAAGTATAAGAGTACAAACTGCTCCTTCCGACACTCCAAAGAGTATACGAGTATAAATTGCTTCTCGATCCTCCAACCGGTATATGAGGTTAAACTGTTTCTTGATACTCCAATAGGTATATGAGTCTAAATTGTTCCCTTTCTTTCACGGGAAGTTCCTAGAGAATCTTATATTCTTAAGGATAACCCGAACATGTGACTGAGAACAACGTACTCATCGTTACACCCAGTTTTGCTAAGAAAGCTGGGGGTGGATAATTCATGTAACGGAAAGTTCCCGGAAGAATGTTAAATGTAATATTCTTAGGGATAACCCGATCATTACGAACATAGTGATAAATACAAAACTCCTACTGTGATTTATGAACACTCTTTTGTTGACGACTCACAGTCTTCCACCACAAAATCTCCCACCGATCAGACTAATTGACGGTGGGACGATCAAAATTTCTTTCGGTTAAATCCACTCAAACTTTTGATGTATCTGTGCACTCAACATCCTCATTGTTAGAGTCCGGACATGGTACCCAGAATTTTAATGTCCTAATCTTTGATGAATTATCAAACCTCTTCGTGTAAAGTTCTTATCACTTGACACCAAGAATCCCTATTGAGTAATCGGTACAAGTCAACACTCCCACTGTGATTTGTACTCCCACTCCCACTGTTTACCTGGTCAAACCTTCTTAAAGTTAGGACCACAACCAAAATCCTCTATCGATTTCTCTAATGAACGAGAGGTCCACAAATCGAGCGATTAAACCTTCCTACAGTTAGGATCGTCTCAAACTCCCGCTTGGTCAAACCTTCCTATAGTTAGGGCCAAAACAAAAATCCCCTTTCGATTCCTCCAATGAACGAGAGGTCCACTTTCAAATCGAATAATCAAACCTTCCTACAGTTAGGGTCACCTCAAACTCCCGCTTGGCCAAACCCTCCTACAGTTAAGGCCAAAATCACAATTCACTCTCGATAAACGAGAAAATCACCTTTAGTTCGGTAATCAAACCTTCCGACAGTTAGGATTATCCGAATCTTTTTAATTTTCGGAGTAGCGATCCTACTCCTAGTTTCACTCTTTAGATTCTCAAAGTGGAGATCCCACTTTGAGTTTCCTCTGTACTGAAGATAGAATATAAAATTCTTCCTCTTCGGTTTTGAAAGATAGAATATAAAATTCTTCCTCTCCTATTTTGGGTTCGTCTTTGCCCCAATAAAAGACACAATATTTCAACATTATAAATCCGTACCTCACATGCGCGAGGAAATTTATCTCGAATCCTAAGTAGGGATAAGTCAGCGCCTAACACGTGTTTCCGATTTAGTCTTTTACCGATTGAAAAAGACACCAGAATCCAAGTCTGGGGAATTTTATCCCAAAACCTAAGTATGGATAAGTCAGCGCCTAACAAGCGTTGCCGGTTAGTCTTTGACCGTAAAAAGGACAAAAGCCCACATATTCGATATTATGGCAGGTTGTTATTAATAACACCAAAATCTATGCCTCACACGCGCGGGGAATTATGTCCCGAATCCTAAGTAGGGATAAGCCAACGCCTAACACGCGTTGTCGGTTTAGTCTTTCACCGATTGAAGAAGACACCAGAATCTAAGTCTGGGGACTTTTATCCCGAAGCCTAAGTAGGGATTAGTCAGCACCTAACACGCGTTACCGGGTAGTCTATTCCTATGAGAAAGATGAAGTCTACGTATTCAATATCGTAGCACTAAGAGAGTTAACTCTCTTAGCACAACGTCACATGCGGAACGGAATTAAACAATCTGCATACAAGCCTGACTCAAACGGTGGTCGGTAAAGGCTAATCAAACCCGTTGATGGTTGAGAATTTACCAAAAATTCGATAAATATGAGTCATTGACGCATCAGCTTCATTAGTTAGTCTCGTGACTTGAGCATCCAACGACTTCGGGATAAGATCCATATCTCCAGATGAAACAACTTTAATAGTTAGTCATGCAGCCCAAAATTTGAGACCGCCACGCTCCAACGCCTTAAGAGCTTAAATTGTGTAGACTCTAGCAAACGTACGAGTATAAACTGTGTTAACGTCGATCAACGCGTTACAGTAAAGGTCGATGCCGGTCAACGCATCAATAATTTCACCAAAATGGGGGAAAAGATGATTCCAAGGAGTTCAATTACAATCAGATATGAAATCCCGATGAAGATGATCAGTTCAAAGTCAACTCAATGGCATGAGCTAAGTTTAAAAACTTACACACCAATCTCAGTTCAAGATTTAGACAGCGGTCAGACGATAAATGTAGAGCCGGATGAATTTCATCTATTCGATAAAATACTGAATGGACTGAAGGCTGAAGAAGTCAAGAATTGAAACAGTTCACATGTCCCTCTATGAAATCAAGGAAATAGCCTATCTTATCCAAAGCATTCCAGACTCCTCTATAAAAGAATGAGTCTGAAATACTTTGGAGGGGGTATCTGTAGGCGTCTAAAAATACCTATGGGTATCCGTACATAGCTTGAGATGGAGAGAAGACGACGAACGTCTTTATTCGAGTCTAAGAGGATTATCTAAAACCGACAAGCGTAGGAGGCGAAATGGCGAACCAAGTGGCCGGCACGCTCGTTAATCAGTTCATGCGCATCGTTCAACACGCGCTCGTCAATCCGCTCGCGCGCGTCGATCAACACTCGTGCGTCAATCAGTTCTTGTGCATCAATCAATACGTACACGTCAACCAACGCGCACACGTCAACCAACGCACGTTCGACGACCAGTCCCGCAACGAAGTGTACAAGTCAATAAGTCAACCAAATACACGAAACAACAAAATACAAGTCCTAAAAAGTCGGAAAACAAAAGATTCAATAGAAGACCGGATTCCCCGCGCTCACGCGGGTCGGAACGAATCTGGCACGGGTCAGATCAGTCCGACCCCTGCCAGCGCGGGTTGGATATGACCGACCCGTGCAAGCGCGGATCAGATCTATCCGACCCGTGCCCCCCCCGGTGCTGTTTCGACCCCAGGACGCGTTTTTCGGTTTTAAAGCGGTTTTTCTCAGGATTTATCTGTTCTAGGGGTTCCTAACTGCCTAAATATCATCTACAAATGTGGTTAGGTTGTTATTACCTAAAGATATGGTCAAATCCATCATTCTTATCCGAAAACCCCCAACCGAAGCCTATAAATACAGGGCTAGGGGCTCATTTCATGGGGTCGATTTATTATCAAGACGAGGAGGTGCTGTCGAATTCTAGATCCAAGAGTTATGAATTTCAGTGAGGGTTAGTGAGATCTCGATGAACTCCAGCATAAAGAAGGAGCTATTCGAAGGATCTGAAGTCCGTACGTCCGTTCCTTGAGATTAGGCTTTGTCTTAATCTCGAGAAGAGCTACAGATTTCGCTTGGTCGATTTTAGTGCTCCAATAAAATACTTCCTCGGTGAAGGTGAAGCTCTGCCAAATTTTCCATCAATCGGATCTGATCCGTAGGCGGTCCACGGATAAACCCCGACACAGGTAAAGATCCCACGTAAAATAGAGACTAATAAATAGGGTATGTGTGTTGTTTGAATGAGAATTGTAACTTTTATTTTCATTGTGTAAAGGTCTTATAAAAAGACCAATCTTTTTAAACTTATTGTAACGATCAAAGTTATAATGAGTTATACAATGAAGAAAACAATTTTCTACCCAAACAAGCTCCACTTTATTCTTTCACTCCACAAAAATATGCAGGACCTCATGTTTATGTTTTATAGGATATACTCAATTCCTCCTGGAATAGTCATCAATAAAAGTGACAAAATAGTTAGCCCCACCAAGTGATGTGTTTTTAGAAAGGCCCTAAACATCTGTGTGAATGTAATCCGATATACCTTGGGTGTTGTGAACAGCGGTGCCAAACTTCACTCTAATCTTCATTCCAAGTACACAATACTCACACAATTCCATTTTGCAGGTCTTCGCATCTTTTAATAACCCATATTTCGTCAATGACAAGAGGAACTTATCACTTGTGTGTCCTAATCTCATGTGCCAAAAAGTGGTAGTGTCCTCCTCTGTAGTGATAGAAGCTGCCAGACCCCCTGTAACTGTCGTACCCTTCAAGTAGTATAGGAAGTTTTCTCTGACTCCTCGCATCACCACCATAGAATCCTTCATGACCTTCATGGTAGCATCATCTAAGGTCACCCGATAACCAGCTACCTCCAAAGTACCAAGAGAAATAATATTCTTCTTCAACTACGGCACGAACCTCACTTCTTTCAACTCCCTCACCACACTGTCATGCATCCTAATCCGGATCGAACCAATACCACCAATAGAGCATACGTGGTCATTATCCATAAGCATGACATCCCCTCTTTCCACCTCCTCAAAGATGGAGAACCAGTCCCTCCTCCGGCAAATATGATATGTGGCTCCCGAATCCAACATCCACTCCGTGAAGTCAGCATAGCAAACCGACGGTAGTGTAGGACACAAATAGCCTGAAGAATCTGAATTTGAATGTTCACCAATATATTTTGCAACATTAACTTTTGAAGCTTGTACAGCTTTCCCCTTATTCTTCCCGGCTTTTTCCTTCCACTTTGGACAATCAATCTTTTAATGTACTTCTTCTTTACAATATCGATATTGATTTCTACCAACATTCTTATAGGCACCTCTATTCTTTGATTTTGAGCAGTTGTTATGGCGGTGATTTAGACTACAGCCTCGAACTGCTAATGCATCTCCTGATGCCTCCTCGGAGGGTTCATCATCACTCTTTCTCAACTCATAATTCACCAACACTGAGGTCACCTCCTCATAGCTAACAGTAGTTCTTTCATATATCATAGTGAGAACGAACGTATCATAATCATCCTCCGGCAACAAACACAAAAGTAGCATCGATTTGTCTTCATCCTTAACTATGATGTCCACATTGGCCATATTTGAAAGTAGCTTGGTGAAATTGTTTACATGCTCTCTAATGCAAACTCTCCTCTTCATCTTGAACCGGTAAAACCTCTTCTTCAAGTAAAGCTGATTCTCAATGCTTTTCGTAAGATACTTCTCATTGAGTGTTTTTCACATTCTCTTTACCGACGTCTCTTTCATTACGTTATAAATAAGATCCAGCGTCAAGCATGAGCGAATAACTCCATAAGCTCTACTATTCATCTTCTTCCAAACCTTATCCTCCATATCAACGGGTTTTTCTTGTAAATCAAGAGTCTTCTCCAAATTCTGTGCATCCAACGCGTCCATCACCTAACACCTCTAAAAACCAAAATTAATCTTACCGTCGAACTTCGTAACATTAATCTTCATGTTATTGATGCTCAGACTCTGTATCTCCTTCGTAAGAGACAAACCTGATGTGCTTGCTTCTCCCATATTGTCGATCTAACTCTTCAAATAGGAATTTTTCACTGAATCCCTCGAACAAGCCTCAAGCCAAACCTAAAGCTCTGATACCACTTGTTGTGTGTGGCGGAAGCTCGAAACCACATGAAGAAGAACGAGATAAATCACAACTAATAAGCCAAACACAATATCACAGTAAGACAAACTAATTTTACGTGGTTAGACAAGTTGCCTACGTCCACGGGGCAAGGAGGGGGGAATTATTACTATTATAAATCAAGAGAATACAAATAAGGTTACAAATCTCACCAAATAAATCCTAAAACAAAGCCATAATTGTCTTAGTCACCTATAGTGAGTTTTTTATAACCCAGCACAGAATTGAAACCTAGATAGTGGGAGCCATAATTGTCTTAGTCACCTATAGTGAGTTTTTAGGGGGATGTTTTTAGTTCCAAGATTTCCATTATACTACTTGGAAGTTTTAGAATTTACAACGTATTTTTGTAAAATTTGAATTTTTGACGGTGTTTATTATAATTTTTTAAACTAATATCTTTTCTTGCTATACTTTAAATTTTATTGCTTCACTTTTGTGATTTGTTACTATATGTTCATTTTTAATGCTATACTATCATAAGCCGTGCTCCTGACTGGCATGTGACTAAACTAGGAAATATACACAATTAGGTCAAACACCACCCAAAAGCACGTACTTAAGCCTATAAAAAAGATCAATACATACATCTCATCCACTTTGTTCAGAATAGAATCACAAAATCATACACAATCACAAATATAGAGAACTGATATATAGAAAAGAGTAAGTATTTGGTATTAGTATTCAGTGGAAGCAAAAAATACTCAACAAAAGTAAATAATAAGTCCCACAAATACTAAATAACATAAGCAATATCATGAGCTGATATTAATGTCATGCGCACAAGAAACATAATAACAAGTCCGCATGGCCATACATGTCTGACATAATAACTGAAATTACTAGATACATTACACTAGTACAAAATTGGCCTGCCCAAACGGTTGGAACCGTTTGGGAAAACCCCCTCCCAAACGGTTATAACCGTTTGGACGAGAAAAAACACCCGTTTGGGCTAAAGCCATTGGGGATAACTTTTCCCCAACGGTAGCCCAAACGGGTACAACCGTTTGGAACTAGTCCCAAACGGTTGAACCCGTTTGGAACTTGTCCCAAACGGGTACACCCGTTTGGGACCGCGATATATGCCAAACGGTTTCAACCGTTTGGCATATAACGCTGTCCCAAATGGGTACACCCGTTTGGGACCTCAGTATATGCCAAACGGTTGAAACCGTTTGGCATATATCGCTGTCCCAAACGAGTGTACCCGTTTGGGAAAAATATTTGGCCAAACGGTTTTAACCGTTTGGCCTATTAATTTTAATTTTTTTTTTCCATTTCAGCTATTTTATTTATTTACCTGTTTACATTTAATATACACATTTTACACAATGAATTAAAAACATATACATACACAAAAATATCTCAAGCGATGCTAAATATTCAATATTATATATATAAATACACAATAATTACTCAATATGCAATATTAGAGATAAATGCACAATAATTACTCAATATTTCACAATGAAAAGCATCCAATATTATATATTTGTCTCTAATATCCAAAATGTCTCATACATCCAAAATATAAGATAGGAATAGTCTAATTCATCCAATCAATGAACAGAAGAAATTCCTCGAAGAATATCCTCTTGGGACAAGCCCGAACGCCTTAAGTCTGCAAATATCCTAGCAATATTCTCATGTGACAAACCTTGAGCACTGGAAGTAGAAGTGTTTGCAGTCGAAGCAGGACGAGCAGAATGAGGTATATCGGTAGCGGGCTGATGAATTGGAGCCGGTCGCGTAAAAGCTGATGGATCACTACGAGTGGGAGCAGAACGAGCGCCCTGAGAATTAACCTATAAAATAGTAGCAATGTATGAGTGTATAATTGTCTGAGTGTTAAGTCTATGCGTATATTTACGTGTATAAGATGTATGCATATTTGTGCCAATGTACATGTGTATGCGAGAGTGTGTATGTACCATATTGTTAGTAATCAAATGCATCTGAGACCTAAATTCCTCCCTAAGCTCCTCCCTAAGCTCCTCCCTGAGACTATCCATCTCAGCTACCCGAGCTCTAAGATCAGCCACCTCGCGACGTAGTTCCTGATTAGAAGTGTCGATTTCCGGTATGGAGGACGTCCTCAAGTAAGTCCGAGTGGCACCAATGCCCATGCCTCTTTCATAACCGCCGTGATGCCCTCCGTGCAGGGAATCTAACATCTGGGTGAAACAAAGTGCATCGTCCTCTGTGGCTGAATCGACCCCTGATAAGGTTGCCTCCTGGATGACTCGATTCTACACAATATAAAGTAGTCAACTGTAAGTCGACAATGCAAAAGTAGATATATTTAAGAAACAAATAAAAACAAAATAAAAGTAAGATTATAGCATAAAAGCAATTCTATCTTTGATATGGATTATTGCAAATGAAGTCTGGATGATTTACTAAAGGTATGATACAGAAATAAAATCAAATTGCATATATGTGACTGTATCTGCTGCAGATACACAGCAGTGTGTATCTGCTGCAGATACACAGCAGTGTATCTGCAGATACACAGCAGATACACACTGCTGTGTATCTGCAGTGTGTATCTGCTGCAGATACACAGCAGTGTATCTGC
>NC_033799.1:70096833-70130718 GCF_001876935.1 Asparagus officinalis | reverse complement strand
TTTTTTTCATGGTTTGCGAGGGAACCGCCCCATGACAAAATTTTTAACCGGTGCACATGTGTGGGTAAGATGATTACATGACAAAATTGGGATGCTAATATTACGTGAACTTGTAAAGAAGTCTTTCAAAATTATGTAAGAGATAGAAGCATTATGTAAGCATTTCTTAGCAAAAAGCACATTAATCACCAAAAGATAATGAAGAAGATACTGACCTGACGATTGTCCAGAAGGTATGGAGTGTGAAGGGGGAGTTGTCTGTAAATCATTTTCTTGTGTAGGTGTTTGTTGATTTGCGTCTATATCTGTGTAGGAGATAGATTGCAAATAAAAAAACATTGTTGCAACTGACTAGATTTTTATATGTAAAGGATAAAGATTAGGTGTCATGTTAAAACAGAATCAAAAGAAAAATAAATAGTTACCTCTAACTGGAGTAGACTCCCCAATGCTAGGTATGGCGGTAGCAACATGAGCAGATTCAAGTTCTCTCCTAGGCTCTCTCACCTGACGCTGCCGGTCTTCGCGCTGTGTATCTACAGCAGATTCAAGTTCTCTCCTACGCTCTCTCACCTGACGCTGCAGGTCTCCGCGCTG
This sequence comes from Asparagus officinalis, assembly GCF_001876935.1. Classification (NCBI taxonomy): domain Eukaryota; kingdom Viridiplantae; phylum Streptophyta; class Magnoliopsida; order Asparagales; family Asparagaceae; genus Asparagus; species Asparagus officinalis. The sequence continues at coordinate 70,130,121 of NC_033799.1, read as the reverse complement.
TAGTAGTCTACGCGATTTGCTCCGTGATGGAACTCCAGACATATTCGTCAAGCCCTATAAAGAATTTTACATTTCATATAAGATATATGTGAAATAGACATATTTATCAAGTTGAATATATAATTTTAAACAACATGCTTTTGATAAAGGTTACCTTTTTCGCTTTACAGAAATGTTAGGTTCTACAGATTCCCTAGAAGTTGTAGGAATATCTACAAGTATTTCACTATTCAAATCATTCCTAACCCATGAAATTTTATCATATTCAGGAGATTTATCTTGACATACAACCCCTCCCTGCTCAAATTCTTCGTCATCGTTGACCTCGACGACCTCTGAATCTATGAACTGTGGGACATCGTAAGTATCCCTGGGCCTCCATCGACATACAACACTCCACCCCGAATGCCTCAAGCACTTCGAGTAGTATACTTGAAATGCTTGTTCTGGAAATATAAATGGATCATCCTCAAAGGAAAAATGTGTGGTGTTTACACTCGTCAATCCATATTCATCTACCCAAGTCCCGTAATTGTCTCTCCACTTACCAGTTCCAGTCTTCATATCATACCAAACACACTGAAAGACATAAATGCATCCTGCTCGTCCTAGATAGTTGATACCAAGTATGTTATCAAGGTACCCATAGTATATCTCGTCATTAGTGCCTACGGTTGCAATTCCACTATTTTGGGTGGTTCGAGATTCTTCTATAGACTTGATTTCAAACTTGTAACCGCCAACACCGAATCCTTTATAGTATTTAACTTCAGCATCTGGAAGTGTAGCCAAATATCCAAGATCCTTATCTAATATCGATTCTACAGTCGGTAATCGGCTCTGGCAAAAAGGTCAATATGACAATTACATAAAGATGTTAGATTAAATTGAATGAATAAGTCAAAAAATAAGAAAATAGAAATCTTACATAATGTTTAAACCAATTGCAAAAATTATCTTGATGATGTGTTTCAACTCGTGCCTCATTCCAATTACTATGCATTGCACGTATTTCATCCTTGTGTATTCTAATGTCAAAAAATAGTAGGTAATGTGAGAAGTATATTTGGGTGTAGTAAACATATATAGCATTATGTGAAATAGACATACTCTCTAACTTCTCCAAGGCATTCGATATTGAGAATGATAAAGCGATGAATCTTGTTGATAAATGCGAGATTCATTCTATTATAATCTGGCTTTTTTGATGGTCCGTCATGAATCACAAGAGGTCTGTTGAGTTTTGTCTCAATGTCTTCATCCAGATAACGGGAACAAAAAGTGGTTACTTCCTCTAGCAGATAACCTTCCATAATAGAACCCTCTGGTCGATTTCTATTGCGAATATAATTTTTCAGAGTGAGAAGGTACCTACAAAAGCTTACACTAAATCACCACATCCAAGATATAAAATAAAAATATATCGATTACGTTAACTATAAAACTAAAAGTACCTTTCGATGGGGTACATCCATCGATATTGTACTGGTCCGGCAAGCCTAGCCTCGGTTGCAAGATGAACAGTCAGGTGTATAATGATATCAAAGAATGATGGTGGAAAAATCCGCTCAAGCTTGCACAAAATTAAGGGAATTTCAGCCTCTAGCTTCTTCAACTTATCATCCTCGATGTTTTTAGCACACAATTCCCGAAAGAATCTGCAAAAATCATTGATCACTAAACCGACTGATTTAGGGAGAGAAGTTCTGAGAGAGAGTGGAAGAAGATGCTCCATAATAATATGGTGATCATGACTCTTCAACCCTTCGATCTTGCCTTTAACAATCTTTATCTTCTTACTAAATGATCCTGAAAACCCCGTAGGAACCTTCAACTCATGTAACACCTGAAGAAACTTTTTCTTTTCATCTAGTGACATGTGATACACAGCATTAGGGAGTACAAATTGGTCAGGATTGCCTGCCTTCGGTATAGGATGCAACTCTTTTCTAATGTTCCACGCCTGCAGATCCCTTCGAGCTTTAAGGTTATCTTTTGATTTTCCATCTTTACAGAGAAGTAAGTTAAGTATGTGCTCAGATACTCCCTTCTCAATGTGCATGACGTCTAGATTGTGCCGCACTTTATTTGTCTTCCAGTAGGGTAGTTCGAAGAAGATACTTTTCTTGTTCCATCCCTGTGGTGTTTCTTGCCTTCCCTTTATTTTTCCAAAAGTCACATTGTTTTTACCATTCCACTGAGCAAGTATATCCTCTCCGGATAATGGGTCTGGACGCGGGCGATTCTCTTTAGTACCATCAAAGTGGATGATATCATCTCTGTACGGATGATTTTCATCCAACATGCGCCGATGGCCGCAATAACAAGTCTTTTTGCTAAAGGGTAGTCTTTTCGATGTTGTCTGGAGATGACAGTAAGGACATGCAGTATAACCATGTACAGACCAACCAGATAGCATTCCATACGCGGGAAAATCATTGATTGTCCACATTAAGGCTACACGCATGGTGAAGTTTGTCCCCGTGTCTGCATCGTATGTATCCACACCATCAATGAATAAAGACTTTAACTCTTCGATAAGAGGTCGAAGATAGACATCAATATTGTTTCCCGGTGACTTTGGACCATCAATAAGAAGAGGCATCATGAAATATGATTGGTCCATAGCCAACCACGGTGAGAGGTTATAAATCATCATCACAACGGGCCATGTGCTGTGGGGATTGCCCTTAAAGCTGAAGGGGCAAAAGCCATCACTAGCCAATCCCAGCCTGATATTACGAGGTTCCTGACTAAATGTTGGGTGCCTACTGTCAAAATCCTTCCATGCAGGCGTATCTCTAGGATGACTCATTCGTCCATTTTCACTTGGACGTGCACGGTGATGCCAAGTCATCGCCACCGCTGTCTTCTTACACTTGAATAGCCTCTGCAGCCTCTGTGTAATGGGAAAGTATCGTACTAACTTGATAGGTATATCCTTCTTTTGACCATGTACTTTCTTCTTATATCTAGCCTCTCCGCAAGTAGGACACTCCGTATTATCTGAATTTTCTTTCCAATAAATTATACAATCATTAGGACATGCGTGTATCATCTCACACTTTAGACCCAGATTAGACATTATCTTTTGAGCTTCGTACCAGTTATCAGGCACATGGTTCCCCGGAGGCATAGAATCTTTAAGAAACTTGAGGAGCATTGTAAATGACTTGTTGCTCCATTTATTTAGACATTTAATTTGGAATAGATGGACAAACCATGACAGCGTGGAGTGTTTTGCATTCTCATAAATGGGCCTCTTAGCATCATTCATGTACTTATCATAATTGTCTTCACGATGCCCTCCGAAAGGAGGATCTTCAGCAGGGCTAGTGTTACCAAGAGCTACCTCAACCATTTCCTCCATTTCTTCATCAAGAAATAAGTTGTCATCTTCTTGTTCTTCTTCATCTGCATCACTGAGACCTTCAATTTGTCCATGATATACCCAAGTTTTGTAATCGCTAACAAAACCATTCTTCACAATGTGAAGTTCTACTTCTTCCTCCAATTGATGCAACCTATTCGCGCATAATTTACATGGACAAATGAGTCTCCCATGGCGGACCATATCGTGTCTACGTACAAAGTCCATGAAAGCACCAACTCCATTAACGAAAATAGATTGCATGCGTTCTGCACGACCCACGTACATCCAATCTTTATCTCTGATGTAGTTACGGGCCATGATAACCTAAATAAAATAATTTATTAGTAACGACTTATAAAAACATGGATTTAGGAATAAGCTAAGCTTGATCATTACTTTGCTTTGAATATAGGGTTACAATTAAAATGTAAGATAAACTAAAGACTCTTATAACTCTAAACCAATCCAGATAAAGGCATTGCATTCTCCTTTAATAGTCTCTCTTGAACTAAAGACTCTTTTGCACGCAGACACAAACACCCCATTCAGTAGAACTCACTCTTTGCTAAGTGCTTTCTCAACCGAGCTTCACATATTCAAGAAACTTCCCTAAAAATGAGAAATTAAGTAATTCACGAGTGTTTTTTGACATATACCATTAATATCAATGTTATAACATTCCTAAATTTTGTACCGCTAAGCAAAAGAAACATTCCTTTTTTTTGATAAATGTTGGAGAGCAAGGAGTTAGAACATTCCTAAATTTTGTATGGCTAAGCAAAAGAAACATTACTTTCATGGAGTAATAGTTTGCATAAATTTGAAATAAGCATTCCTGGCATGAAGAACGACGAAATCATACAGAAAATATTTGCATAGAAGCAGGCGCTGAATTTGGGTGTATCATTCGCAACAAAGATCAGTGAGGAAGGTCACTTTTGAGGTTAATGAAACCTCCCAGGGAAGTAAAATGTATTTGACAAGACATGTACTGAAGATAAGGTGAATACGGTGAAGACAGATCAAATGTTTCAAAATATCATCAGACTAGTGTACAATAGTATATGCCAGAAAACAATAAAGATTTTATAATAGTGACATGATAAATGTGATGGACTAAGTAGAAGTCAACAATTTTATAGAATTATCGCAGAGACAACAGAACAAGAAAACTCTCACACAAAAAGACATGAAAAATGCAAGTACTCCAACAAACTCATGGTTAAAACTAATCATTCTAATATATCAAGCACTTTTCAGTTTGATAGGTTAAAACTAATCATTCTAACATATCCAATTATCTGATATAAATATGCTATTGCCAAATCATTCTCCATGTGACATATCTCACTGGAGGAATAGCTAGTTACACCAACAAAGCATTGGCCTATCAAGCCTAACAGATTAATTATTAGCTACCATATCACTGACACAAAAATAAACACGTCAAGAATAAATCCATGGTAGGTGGAAAGAAAGTTGGATTAAACTAAAAGGAAAGTAGAAGAAGAGGAAGCACATGGAGTGTTACATTCTTTTACGGATACATCATCACCATCACCAAACTCCAAAAGAACAGAAAAACAAAGTGGTACATACCATACAAATACATGTTAAGCAAACTGCAAGCACCATGTCCCTGCTTACCATCTCAGACTTGGAGGTCTTTGCTGGGATTTTTCTGCATGACTTGTAGTTGGTTGATATGTGATTATGGTAAATTTCAAAGAACTCTAGGTATCGATGATATACTGGTGTAGCCGAAGGCATATACACCACACAACAGCAGCAACAATATAAATTAGCATTCTATATATCTCAATGATGTAAGTTAACATAATAATATCTAATATGAGGGTAGGATCTCTAACGAACACAAATTAATTAGGTTTAGGGTTTTGTTGAGAGTAGATAATTACAGAGGATAAAGGGCCGACTTGAGCAGGAGGCGGTGGAGGCGGAGGAGCAACACGACCCGAACCTATGAATTGGCGAAGGCCAACGCTGCGGAGGAATCGATGGATGCGGAGGAGGAGACGGCGGAGGATCGACAGCGGCGCAAAGATGAGGCGGAGGTGCTTCCGGCGAAGATGAGGCGGAGGTGCTTCCGGCGAAGATGAGGCAGAGGCGGAGGCGTCAGCGATCGGGAGTAGATATGAAGGAGGTGGAGGCGAAGATCACAATTAGATGAGGCTGGTGAATTTTGGGGATCGATCAAATACTTTTGGGGGACGCGCGGGTGAATTTTGGGGGACGCGCGGGCGATTTTCGGCGATTTTCGGCGAAGATGTTTCAACCCGCGGGTGAAGTTTGGGGGGCGCGGGTCCTAAAAAGTAAAATGGCAATTTTTTTTTACCCTAGCATCCTGCTGCTCCCAAACGGTTGTAACCCGTTTGGATTGAAATATCCAAACAGTTTAACCCGTTTGGGAGAGCCGTTTGGGATTATCTAATAGCCCAAACAGTTGTACCCGTTTGGAATAAGTAACCCAAACGGTTGTACCCGTTTGGGCTATTTCGATTTGCCCAAACGGTTCTAATAACCGTTTGGGCAGCCCAGTTTTGTACTAGTGTTAGAGTCACTATATAGTAGCGGAAAAGTAAACATAGTACAAAAGATAATAGAGTTTGTCAACTAGTAAACTAGAACTAAAACTAGATAAACTGATAGTTAAATAGGTTGGTGGAAACCCATCTATTGAAGGTCACTAGTCTTCGGAGTGGCAGAAAGCAAGGGTCACATGTCCAAATTTGCCATTAGTGTGCAAATCAGGACAGTTAGAATGCTATCTAGCAAGTGGTATAATGAAGGAGTGTTTTGTGCATATGTAACATGTATCATGAATGTATGACTGATAAAAACATAAGAATAACTATATAACTAATCACTTTACTTTCCTTCATGAACAAGAAACCTGCATCTCAAAATTCAGATCATAAAACAAACTAATAGATAACAAGATATATAATAACAATAGAGATCAAGAACACAAGTGCACCTAAATCCTTGAGTGTGATGCAAAGGTACCATGTGCATCTAACTATTCTTAAAATTTACTTAATCTTCTTTATAAAAAGCTCTTACAGGATAGTGTGTGTTTGGTGTACCCACTAGGAATGTTATTTGGATTCTTACTTGGTTTATGTGCACAACTCATCTAGCACTAGTGCTCAAATTAATTAACACATGTGAACTTTTTTATTACTTTATTACACATGATATATTATGCACTAGGTTGGAATAACTCAATCAGTAGAGAACATCCACCATGTGGGTACCCTCTTTGACCAAGTTTCTAAAGCAAATGCTATGCAAGCCAAATAGCATAGTAAGCTAGCAAGAAAGAAGCAAAGATGTGTCTAAGTTCAAGATCAATAGGACTTGCATGGTGCTTTAGAATCTCAACTGGAGTAGAAGCAACAAAGTCTCTGTGTATCATGAGTTTTAGGTATAACTTATGAAGTTTGCTACTTTTAAAGTAGGACAAAATTAATGGCACAAAATTCTTTTTTCTTTCATTTGACCTTCGCATATATTTCCCTTAGATCTTCCCATAGGTACTTCATTGGTCTTCCCATGGAACTTCCTATGGATAGCTCCATCTAGCCATTTACATTGTCAACATAGACAATGAAATTTGAATCTCTCATGCAACTTGCTTTTATATATTAGTCTTTATTCTAAAGGTGTTTATCTTCAAATGGCTTCCTACATCTCTAATTGTATCAAAATTGACAGTTTTCTTTGCAAACTAAACTTCATTTGTCTTCCTAAGCAATCTGTTTCCCCATGAGATCTCTAGTTTGTCATATCCCAGACACTTTATCTAGGATAGAAATGATTATGCCTTCTTTGAATTATTTATTTCCATATCTTCATTAGCTCATACTTTCTATCTGTTCTTAATTCTCTTTAGAACATATGATATTCAAAAGAGAGTTTTTTCATTGACATTAAGCTACTTGCCCATCCTCCATGTTATGTGCAGCGAAAATTTCGGCAGCACTTCTGGTGCACAACAAGGGAGTAAGATCACAACTAAATCTCTGTTTCACAAAGGAAACAAGAATCGAAAGTGATATATCTCAACAAAGTGGGATATACACTCTTCCTCTCATCAGTTCTAGGACTGACTTGTCGAGAGAACCTAACAAGCTATTACAAATCACAGCAAGACAACGAATTTTACATGGTTCGGCAAGTTGCCTACGTCCACGTGGAAGAAGGGGGACAATCTACTATTAGAGAGAAAGAGAGTATAAATAGAGTTTATAAACACACAAATTCTGACAAATAAAACCCTCAAACAAGCTCTCAATTTCTCTCTCAAAAAGATGCTCAAACCCTCTCAAAGTCGGCGCTTTTTCTTCACCAAGAACAGCTGAAAAAATCTCTACAGTTTTCCCTTCCACGCCGCTTTTTCGCCCCTGCTCACAAACCAAATCCTAGGAAGAACGCGTATATTTATAAGCACAAATTTTTGGGTGGGCCTCTTAGCCCGTTGAAATCATTGTGAGAAATAAAGTGTTGTTCACATGCCACTTTCACAACGTGGGTCCCCACGTTCACTTCTCCCACACCAAAATTCATGGCCCACACACGCGCCTCCCAACAATTCTCCACCTCGGCAAAGTTTTTCTAAAACTGAGCCGATACTAAAGTAACCAAATGTCCCACTTATTGCATCCAGTACGAAGTAGAATAAATCCACAACAACGGACTCAATCCACAACAAGTCGAGAACTTGAACGAGAGTCCAAATAATCTTCCCCAATCAAAACCAACTAATCCAACTGGCTGCATCGAAAAGACATCCCATGAATCCTCTTGCCCAAGGAATCAAGCCTCACGTAGTTCACCCAAATGGCCTCCAAAGACCTCAACATTGAAGAATGTTTAAAAGCTCCAAACAATGACCAAACTTAACACCTAAAATAACTTTGGTCAACGTATCCTCAGAGTTGTCCTTTGTGTGGATCTTCTCTAATATGACATCTTCATTATTCAAGACATCACGAACGAAGTGGAATCTGACATCAATGTGCTTTGTTCATGCATGATAGACCTGGTTCTTTGTCAAATAGATAGCCGACATGCTATCACAATACACCCGAATGGTCTCCTGTGCAATCCACAAGTCCTCCAACAATCCACGCAACCACAAAGCCTCCTTCACAGCTTCAATCACTGCTATATACTCCGCCTCTGTAGTAGAGAGAGCCACTATAGACTGAAGTGTACATCTCCAACATATCAGTGCTCCTGCTAATGTAAAAATATATCCTGAAGTAGACCGGCGCTTGTCAAGATCCTCCGCATAATCTGAATCCACATAGCTAATACAATCCTGTCCTATCTTCTTATTCTTTTGAAATACCAAACCAACATCCATGGTATCTTTGATATACCGTAGAATTCATTTCACGACCTCCCAATGACCCTTCCGAGGTCGTGCATGTACCTAGATACCATGCTCACGGCTTGTAAAAAATCTGGCCTCGTACACACCATAGCATACATCAAGCTACCCATCACACTGGCATATGGAACCTTTAACATATATTCTCTATCCTCAACTAAAACATGTGACATCTTAGCTGAATGTTTGAAGTAGGGAGCCAACGGAGTACTCACTGCCTTTGCATTTCCATCAAAGATGAATTTCTTCAACATCTTCTGCAGATAACTCCTCTGTGTAAGCTTCAATCTCTCATTCACCCTGTCTCTCTTGATCTCCATACCCAATATCTTCTTTGTCTCTCTAAGATACTTCATTTTAAACTCGGATGATAGCTCATTTTTCAACTTTCGAATAGCTGAAGAATTCCTGGAGGCAATAAGCATATCATCAATATGTAGTAACAAATAGATGTACTCATCATCCTGTAGCTTGTGCATGTAAACACATGGGTCATATGGGCTCCTCGTGTACCATCGGCTAATTATAAACCCGTCGAATCTCTTGTACTATTGTCACGACGATTGCTTCAATCCGTAAAGAGACTTCTTCAGCTTGCACATCAATTCTTCCTTTCCCACAGCTTTAAACCTCATAGGTTATGTCATGTAGATCTCCTCTTCTAAATCTTCATGTAGAAAGGCCGTCTTAACATCCATATGGACCAAATCCAAATCCAGCTATACCACCAATGGCACCAGAATCCTAATCGATGAATGCTTTATAACAGGTGAGAATACCTCGTTGTAATCAACGACCTCAAGCTGTGCATAACCCTTAGCAACCAATCTAGCTTTGTACCGAATGTCCCCAATAGAAGATCCCTCTTTCTTTGCATACACCCACTTGCATCCAATAGCCTTCTTACCCTTCGGTAACTTTGCAAGTTCCCAGTGTTGTTCTTCTGAAGAGAGCGCATCTCCTCCTCCATAACTTCCCTCCACCTGATCGAATTAGAGCTAGACTCTGCCTCCTTAAATATAAAAGGAACCAAATCATCAACTACCTCAATTGATAAGGCATATGCAACCATGACATCATTATATCTAGCTGGCCGACGAATCACTCTTCTGGCTCTGTTTGCTACAATGTACTCCTGAACATGACTCTGCTCCTGAGTCTTACCATCCGCTGTATCCTCTATATGCCCGACTGTCATCCCATCTCCTCCCAGTGTTACATATGTAGGAGCCTCAATGGATACAATGCTATCTGAAGTAGATGGAGTCACATCATCCTCCACCTGCTGGGATATCCTATCTGTCTGGTCTTCCTCCACCTGCTGAGGAACTTGCGGCCTCATCATGTACGCCTCGTCAAATATAACATCTCTGCTAATAACTATCTTCTTGTCCTGTGGATCCCACAATTTGAAGCCTTTTACTCCTTTTCAAAAGCCCACAAAGACTGATTTCTTTGCCCTCAGATTCAATTTGCCATCACTGATATGGTAATAAGCTGGATACCTAAATATCCGAAGCGACTCATAGTCACTAGCTACCGAACCAGACCAACGCTCCATCGGAGTCTACCCCAGTATCATAGTGCACGACAACCTATTCATGAGATGACTCGCATAAACCAACGCCTCGGCCGAAAGTGATCTTGACAATCCACTCTGTATCATCATACATCGCACCTTCTCTAACAAGGTACAGTTCAACCTCTCAGCCACCCCATTCTATTGCGGTGTCTCACGTACTGTAAAGTGTCGTCTTGTGCCGTGATCCCGGAAAAAACTACAAAAATGGATCACTTTTATACTCTCCTCCATTGTCTGAACGAAGAGTCTTCACCTTTCTACCTGTCTGCAGCTCTACTTTCTTCTTCCACTCCACAAAAATATCCAGGACCTCATGTTTATGCTTCATAGGGTATACCTAATTTCTCCTGGAATAATCGTTAATAAAAGTGATAAAATAGTTGGACCCACCAAGTGATGTGCGCTTGAAAGGGCCCAAATATCTGTGTGAATATAGTCCAATATACCTTAGATATTATGAATAGCAGTACAAAACTTCACTCTCGTCTTCTTCCCAAGTACACAATGCTCACACAATTCCATCTTACAAGTCTTCGCATCTTTCAATAGCCCCTGTTTCGCCAATACCAACATGGACTTATCACCAGTGTGTCCTAAACGTATATGCCATAAATTGGTAGTGTCTTCCTCTGTAGTAATAGAAGCTGTCAGACCCCCTATAACTATCTTTCCCTTCAAGTAGTATATGTCGTTTTCCCTGACACCTCGCATCATCACCATGGAACCCTTCGTGACCTTCAGAGTTGCATTCTCCAAGATCACCCGATAGCCAGCTGCCTCCAAAGATCCAAGTGAAATAATATTCTTCGTCAACTACTGCATGAACCTTACTTCCTTCAGCCCCCGAGTCACCCCATCACACATGCGGATCCGAACTATACCAATACCACCAATAGGGCATACGTGATCATTACCCATAAATATGACATCCCCTCTTTCTAACTCCTCAAAGCTAGAGAATTAATCCCTCCTAGAGCAAATATGATATGTAGCACCAGAATCCATCATCAACTCTATAGAGTCAGTGAAACAAACTGACGGTAATGCTAAGCATGAAAACCCCGAAGAATCTGTATCTGAATTGTCATCACTAGCCTTGACAACATTCACTTTCGAAGCTTGTACAACTTTCCCTTTATTCTTATCGGCTTTATCTTTTAACTTTGGACACTCGTTCTTCCAGTATCCTTCTTCTTTTCAAAAACGACACTAGTTCCTACCAACACTCTTATTGCCTCCTCTATTTCGTGATTTTGAGCGGTTGGACTGCCAACAGTTTAGAGTACGGTCTCGAACTGCTAATGCATCTCCTGATGCCTTCTCAGAGGGTTTGTTATCACTTTTCCTCAATTTATAATTTACCAAAGATGAGATCACCTCCTTATAACTAACAATAGTTCTACCATTGATCATAGTTAGGACAAAAGTACCATAATCATCATCCGGCAACGAACACAAAAGTATCATCGCCTTATCTTCATCCTCAACCATGATATCCACATTAGCCATGTCTGAAAGTAACTTCATAAAGTTATTTACATGCTCCCTAATGGAAACTCCCCTCTTCATTTTGAACTGGTAAAACCTCTTCTTCAAGTGAAGCCGATTCTCAATGTTTTTAGTAAGATACTTTTCATTGAGCATTTCCCACAATTTTTTCACCGACGTCTCGTTCATCACATCATAAATTAGATCCTACGTCAAGCATGACCTAATAACTCCACAAGCCCTACTGTTAATCTTCTTCCAATCCTTGTCCTCTATATCATCTGGTTTCTCTTTCAACTTAAGAGAATCCTCTAAATTTTGTGCATCCAATGCATTCATCACCTGGCACCTCCACAAACCAAAGTTGATCTTGCCGTCGAACTTCAGAACATCAATCTTTGTATTATTGATGCTCAGACTCTGTATCGCCTTCGTTGATCTTGCCGTCGAACTTCAGAACATCAATCTTTGTATTATTGATGCTCAGACTCTGTATCGCCTTCGAAAGAGACGATCCCGATGTGCTATCTTTGTATTATTGATGCTCAGACTCTGTATCGCCTTCGAAAGAGACGATCCCGATGTGCTTGTTTCACTCATGTTGTAGATCTAACTTTTCAAATAAGAATCCTTCAACGAATCCTTCGAACAAGCCCCAAGCCAAAACCTGGGCTCTGATACCACTTGTTGTGCGTAGTGAAAATTTCGGTAGTACTTCTGGTGCACAACAAGAGAGTAAGATCACAACTAAATCCCTGTTTCACAAAGGAAACAAAAATCGAAAGTGATATATCTCAATAAAGTGGGATATACACTCTTCCTCTCATCGGTTCTAGGACTGACTTGTCGAGGGATCCTAACAAGCTATTACAAATCACAGCAAGACAATGAATTTTATGTGGTTCGGTAAGTTGCCTACGTCCACGGGGTAAGGAGGGGGAGATTTACTATTAGAGAGAAAGAGAATACAAATAGAGTTTACAAATACACAAATTCTCACAAATAAAACACTCTAACAAGCTCTCTCAAAAAGATGCTCAAACCCTCTCAAAGTCAGCGCTTTTTCTTCACCAAGAACAGCCGAAAAAAAATCTCTGTTGTTTTCCCTTCTACGCTGCTTTTTCGCCCCTGCTCACACACCAAACCTTAGGAAGAACACGTGTATTTGTAAGCACAAATTTTCAGGTGGGCCTCTTAGCCAACTGAAATCATTGCGAGAAACAAAGTGTTGTTCACGTGCCACTTTCACAACGTCGGTCCCCATATTCACTTCTCTCACGCCAAAATTCGTAGCCCCCACACGCGCCTCCCAACACTCCCTTGCTCCCTTCCTGTGAATAATTTATTCAAGGGAATAATTTATTGATACAAGAGATTTCATCCTAATAGCTTGTTTAACCTCTTCACTTGATTATTTTTCATTTGAATATGTTACTCTGAGCCAAAGAAAAATTCAAATGGAAAATGCTTTCTTTACCCACGAATCAAAATTTTGACTAAAAAAATAACCATTGTCATATACCGTATCCTTTTGGGTAAAAGCTTTAATAGCCGGGATAGTAACAATAAAAATGGTTCCTTCTTTAGTGAAATTATATGAACAAATGTCTGAACTAAGATATGTCATTGCTATGGGAGTCTGTAGTATTATAGGAGGTTTGTGGATCATTTCCAATCAGAGTATGCTCATACTCATATTTATGTTGATGTTAATTAAGGAGCAGCTCATCCTTTTCACTTTACTTAATTAAAATATTCAAGTGGAATATTTTATTCTAGCTCAAAATCATATGATAATAAGCAGTTTATCAATTCATCTCACTCGATTATTTTATTCAAGTGAAACACTTTATTGTGTGAACACAAAAAAGTTCACTTATTTTATTCCTCTATATGATACTATCCATCACTTATGTTTGATTATTAAAATCAACATTGAGTATCATATTATTGTAGACATCTTCACATTACTTTTAGCTCTAATCTTTTGGCCATGACGGCTCACACGATCACAATATGCTCTTTCTCTTTTTAGGCTACTTATCATAACTTGTCATCAATAAATGATTTATTTTCCAACTAAAGCAGCTCCAAACCCGCATCCTTTTACATCCTCTTACATTATCTTATTCAAACAATGAACGACGGCCTTTTATTTCAAGCTACTCACTTCTTCACTTGATTATTTTAATCAAGTGAATATTTTGTCTAGCACCCATTTTTTCTCTCTGGAATAATTCTTTAATCCTTTTCCATGTGAAGTTGTTGATGTAATTTCTTCTATATTCATGATTGTGTGCTATTCTAAGAGAGATATTTTCACAATCACATGCTCCATAACTTACGGTAATGGAATGTTTTTCATAGCCTACTCATTCTTCAGCTCACCATGTCATCATGTTCTCTCTTTAATTCAAAACTCAAGCTAAAATCAATTTCTCTATCTAATGGAATTGTTTTCCAACCATTAGACTCCTTAGAGATTAATAGCCTGAGCACTTGAATCATCATCTTAGCAAGCTATTGGAGCCTTAATTTATAAAATTAAGAATGATTGCTATTGTTTGAGTGAATACTTGCTCTCAAATCTTGTATTGAGAGAATCTCTAATATTGTTAGTTCTCCTGTTTTGATGATGATTTACAAACACTATTATTGGTGCTAATTGCTTACTGAGTTATATTGTGTAGATTACAATTTATCAAGCATGTTAGTGCCAATATTGGAGGATTGAATGGAATAAAGAGTTACAACAATGATATCCATAGAGGTGGAGACAATATGGTGAAGCAAAGCTTTCAAGAGTACAATACAAAAGAGAAGCTTCATCAAAATATAAGCAAATATCAAGACCAAATAACTGTATTCATACATGTGAGATATTTGCATCTTTTTCTTTCTCTCTAGTGCTTGACGTAGACAAGTTATTGAGTTGATAACATTTGAAGCTCATTGGGTTCACACACACACTTTCACAAAAACATTGTTTTTGAACTATTTTGGAAAATGAGTAGTGTTTACAATTGGGAAATGATCTTTCAAAAATTCTTTTTCTAACATGTTCAAAATCATGTTTATAAACATTTTCCAAAGTTTTATATTTTTTGGATTTTAGCTGCTATTTTTATAGGCACTCAAAAACTCAAATTTCATACATGCACAGTGCATGTGCAAGTTTACAAGTCGACTTATGCCTAAGATAAGTCGACTTACGAACTGTGTTGGAATATGCAGAAAACGTCTGCTGAGTCGACTTATAAATCCAGCAAGTCGACTTATATATGATAAGTCAACTTATGATCTCTAGCAAGTCAACTTATATGTGTTGTACAACTTGTAACGATTAGTTTTATAAGTCAATTTATGTATTGTAGCAAGTCGACTTATAACACTGTAACGGCTAGTTTTTGGCCGAGCTGGTATTTCGGGTTTTTATCTCTTGTTTGGGATTTGGGCTATGGTTTGGAGCTTCTATAAATACCTAACCACCCTCATAACTTCAGTAATCAATTCATCAAGAGAAAAATCTTAAGTTTGCTTTTCTAAGTGTTCTTAAGCTCAAACTTTCAATTCTTAATCCTCAATTGTGTTTAAGCCTTTGTTTTTCTCACATCCATACTCCACAACCCTTGAAATTTACTTATTCTTCACTTGATCCTTGTCATAGGATTGTTGTGAGAGTTTTTTCCTTCTTCCATTATGATTGTGTGTTGAGACTGATCTCGAGGAGATCACTTATGTGGATTATAAGATCTCAAGAGGAGATCGTTGTGAAGAAGTTCTGGTTTCCAAACTGGGTATGATAGTAAAGTTACCATCGGGAGAGGTGGTCAGGGGCGTAGGTTGGAGGACCGAACCTCGTAAACATATCGCGTGTCGCTATTGGCTAACTATTTTCTAAACTCTTCCTATATTTATTGCCTTTGCATTTATTTTGGTTGGTGTATTGCATTGGCAAATTTTAATTGCGCATTTATTGTCACATTACTCTGTTTACCCCCCTCTAGGGTAATTTTATTTGGTATCAGAGCGATATCTCTACATATTCATTAGGTCTAACCACCTTAGAGAATAGATCCAAATGGTGTCTACAATGAATGTACATATGCTTTAAGGTCAATCCACTACTAGACCCCATTGTTCACCGGCAATAATTTTGCATATTGGAAAGCTAGGATTAGAATTTACTTACCATACGTTGATCTTGACATCCTAGAGATAATAGAGAAGAAATATGTTGAGAAGTCTAGTAAAGATATGACTGAGCATGAAAGGTATTTGGCTAACCTAAATGTTAAAGCTATGAACACTTTGATTTGTGGCCTCACCCCTAATGAGTACAATAGGGTCTCCACATGTGTAATCGCACATGAGATTTGGGAGAAAGTATAGGTTACTCATGAAGGAACCTCCAAAGTCAAAGAGTCCAAAATTAGTAGTCTCGTGCATGGTTATGAGTTATTTAAGATGATTCCTAATGAGTCAATTGATGCCATGTTTTCTCAATTTACTAATATTGTTAATGAATTGTATGGCCTTGATAAGGTGTTGGAGAACCAAGAGAAGAATTACAAAAAATTTCGCTCTTTAACGCCGGCATGGGAGCTCAAAGCCACGGCTATCAAGAAAGCCAATGATGTCACAATGCTTACCCTTAATGGTCTCATTGGCAAGCTTAAGGTCCATGAGAAGAAGATCTAGGAGAAGGAGGAAGAGCCCTCACGAGCAAATAAAGAGCCTTCCCAAAAGATAAAAACTATTGCACTCAAAAGAGCAATTGATAATTCCTTCTCATCGAATAGTGAAGTAGATGTCTCTAGAGAAGTAGCACACCGCTCTAGAAGGATATCAAGATTAATAAAGATAAAAAATATTTTAAAAATCATTCTAACAAGTTCCCTTCTCGTGTAGGTAAATGCTTTGAGTGCAATGGACCAGGACATATAGCAGAGGATTGTCCCAAGATAAAAGAGAAGTGAATAAAGTACAAGAAGAAGAAGGCAATGTATGCATGATGGGATGAATCCGAACCAAGTGATTCAGATAGTGATGACGAAGGCGCCAAAATTGCACTTCATTATCCAAACATATGTTTCATGGCTCATGAAGATGAGGTACAATCTGATTCTGATGATGAATCTTTTTATATGCAATGTGAACTTGGAACCGCACTAGAAGAATTAAATTTTGAATTTTAAAAATTAGCAAAAGAACATTCTTCTTTTAAAAAATTGCATGATTCATGTGAGTCAAAGTTTGAGCTTTTACAATCCTCACTAAATGATACCATTGCTTTAAAACATAAAATAATTAAAGATATTGAATTTGAAAATAAACATTTAAGATCTTAAATTGAAAGACTAAAAAATGAAGATAAAACTAGTCATGCTTCTTCTAGTTATACTCATCATCTGTAAAGCCCTGTAAAATTTGAATATTATATGAAAATAATAATAAATATGTTATATGGTAATAAATAACATATTTTGATGTTTTTTTAGGGATTGATTTGAGATCAATCCAATGTATATATATGAATATAGAAGTGAAATCATGCATGGCATGCACGAGCTTGAATTTGGAAAAACGATCAGTTAAAGTTTTTATATTTTACATACTGATACATTAAGAATTTAGAAATACTCAAAAAACAAAAGTTGTACAAATTTTCAATATCTTTCTAACAAATCTTAGATCACCTCATTCTGAGGTTAGACGAGAAAGTTATAGCCAAAATATCAAATGTTGTTTTTCTAGTCAAACTAGGTTTCCTGGTTCGGGTCAAACAGATTTGTTTCGAGTTTGCCTCTATAAATACCTATATTTTTTTATGAAAATTCTCTTTTTTTTATCAAATCTCTAGACCCTAGTAGTCACCATCTCTCATCAACAATCCTAGATCACTTTTTGGTGAATTTTGAGAGCTTTGTGAAGCAAATACCGAGAAGAGGGCGAGTTTGTCAGCTTTTGGCGAGGGAGAACTTATTTTCTTGCATCGTTTAGTTTTTACAGCAGCATTTGAGGCAAGATCATTTTCCTCCAAACCCTTTCCTTAATAAAGATTAAGTTTTTATTAATTATAATGATGAATCTCATGTTGAAGTTTAAACCTATGCTTTAAAAATATGATTTTTGAGGATAAATCTTAATCTAATGATAAATATGAAGTTTATTTCTTGTTGTTTATATTAGTAACATGATCATGATCATTAGGGTTACTTTTAAATTTTGTTTTTAACTTGTTAATCATATCCTAATCATGTCTAAATCCTAGATTTATTATTAATTGAGTTTTCATATAAAAGAGAAATGTTTAAACCCTAGGTTTGTGATACCTAAGTTCTATAAACATGTTTAAATAATTTTTTATCTCTGTTAATTATGTAGAATTTATCATGTTCAGTTAATCTTGTGGATAAATTTCATGTTTTATTCAAGAAATTTATTAATTAGGATGTTAACCCTAATTAGTTTAAATCAAAAGTTTAATTTTTGTGGAGATAATCTTCTGTTATTTAATATTCAAGTTTTAATATTATAATATGTATCATTATGATATAAATAAGTGTTTAAATATATTTACAAATTATGCAAACCCGAAAACCTAAGAACCAGATATTGTTCTGGCCAGTCAACCGACGCCCTAGGGGCGGTCGACTGGTAAAGTCATGTGCGTGCACGTTATGCACAATGCTCTGTTCGGTCGACCGACGCCCTTGAGGTGGTCGACCGACCTGGGATATTTTTGACATATAGTTTTGTTTCTTGCATTTTTTTGAATGTGATCGCGGGGATCAAGCCGCACGATGATACATGTACAGTCATGAGTGCACTTGAATAGTGTCATAACACACCACAAGTATCATGAAAGGGGATTATGATGAATTTTTGTTTCGATTACACTTGAGATAAATGTTGATTACACATTTATATACATGTTGGATATCATTGATGAGTGCCGCTCAGTACTACGTGGAGTAGTACGTTGATATACCATTAGTACAGGCTATTGAGTCAGGTTTAGGATGGTTTATCTAGTAGTCCGTCCTGCACTAGGGTGCGATAAGGCTTGTAAGCCATATTTCTAGGATGCTTACTTGGTAGTCCATCCCGCACTCGTGTTACGTACAGAGATACGACGAGACTAATGAGCCGTGTACACTATTAGGATACCGACCGGGTAGTCCGTCCCACATGATGATGCGATGAATCAGAATCTTGTAAGGATTTGCATTGAGACGATTATTGATAGCGTGAGTCTTTGGCGGATGCCAGTTACGTATATGACTCATTGCTAAGATATATGACCGAGGTACTTTGCCCTTGAAAATACGTGGGGTTATATGCTGATATTTATCTTATCTTCCGAGTGATAGTGGAAGATATTATAAATATGATATTATGAATATCTTTACTTTCTATATTGCTTTATTTTATTCTTAGGCTGGGATCAATGATTATCGATTCATAATTTGAGACATATGGTATATACATGAGAGTTTCCTTGTTTGGATTATTTCTCTCGACATACCAGTCTCGTATCGTGGATTTCTAATTATTAATTTCATTTAGATTGTTTATCTCTAGTTCAGTGTTAATGTTTAGGCGTCTACAATTTAAGATATATGGTATATACATGAGGGATTTCTTGTTTGGATTATTTCGCTTGACATACTACGTCTCGTCTTGTAGGTGTCTAAATATTAACTCCATTAGATATAAGAAAATTGATCTAGGTAGACTATGCTTAATAGGTAGAGCCTTCATTTCATCTAGCAGTCCTTCCCCTAGGGGTGGATAGAGGTGATCTTGCTGTAGCGCTCTGACGCTCTTGTTATTATTCTTTTTGTTTTAAAATTTTTTTCAGACAGCTCAAAGTCTCGGAGAGCCGCAGGATGATGGAATTCTTACATAGTCACCGTCGCATGAGTTATCAGTAGAGGCTCCACATTAGATTTATGTTTCCATTCATTTATTTGAGTTGTATTTTATTTTGTAAAGGCAATGAGCCTTAGTTACATTTCCAATTGATTCATGTTGAGATATTTTACATTATTTTAGAGATCAGGTGTTTACAGTTTTATTCATTTGAGACATGGTTTCATTTATGAGATATATCCTTCTATACCATGTCTATTGTATTTATTTACCTTATTTTGCATGTTTTGTACCTACACTTCTTTTTTATTCTACTAGAGGATATTAATGTAGTTGGTGAAATGTGTTATTATATAGTATGTGTGCATGACAGGTTTGACATCTCTGGATTTACCTTAGACTGTAGCTATGTGTGAAAACAGGAGCGTCACATCATCACTTTAGAAGAACATGACATCATAGATCTCATGCCCCCACTTATAAAAAATATTTTATTTGCACATATTGCATGAGACATGGCCACACGTCTACACATTGTAGATTTAGAGATAATGCTTATTATTATGGGTTGATGTTGTACCTAAGGGTGCCAAATAAAATAACATCCAAGGACCCAAAGTTTGGTTACCTAAAGGTTCTACAACTTGTTTACATGTAGAGAACGTCTCACACAAGGCGTAAGAAGTTGTGGTACCTTGATAGCAGTTGCTCTCATCACATGACAGAGAACAAAGACTTATTTGCAACCCTATCATGGATTGAAGGAGGTAATGTCTCCTTTGGTGACGGTGAGAAAGGTAAAATTATAGATATTATTAATATTGGTAAAACACCTTCTCCCGTAATTGAAGTTGTTTATTTTGTTAGAGGATTAAATCATAATCTTCTTAGTATTAGTCAATTAAGTGACATAGTCTATGACATAATTTTTAAATCGGATAAATACATTATTAGCCTAAATGACAAAACTATTTTTGTTGCTTTTAGAAAGTCTAATGTATATATTTTTTAGATGAATGAGCTTTTAAATCAAGATGTGAAGTGTCTTGCCGCGGTAGGAGGAGATCCTTGGATTTGGCACAAGAGACTTGGACATGCTCACATAAAGTTAATATCTAAGCTATCAAAGAAGAACTTGGTAAGAGGTCTACCAAGTCTAACCTATGTCAAAGATTCTCATTATGAGGAGAGTGCCAAAGGTAAACTAATTAAGAATTCCTTCAAATCCATAAATTAGGTATCCACTACTAAACTTTTACAATTACTACATCTTGATCTCTTTGGTCCTATGTGTGTTGCCTCTCTAGGAAGTAAACTCTATGTATTTGTTATTGTTGATGACTTTTCACAATTTACATGGGTGATTTTTCTTGCAAATAAAGATGAATGTTTTGAAGAACTTTCTCATTTTGTAAAAAGAGTTGAAAATGAAAAAGATTTGAAAATTTTTAAAATTAGAAGTGATCATGGTGGTGAATTTCAAAATAAACCTTTTAGTGATTTTTGTGACCATCATGGTATAACACATACGTTTTTCGCTCCAAGAACACCACAACAAAATTATGTTGTTGAACGGAAAAATCGAACCATACAAGAGATGGCACGTACAATGATTAACGTTTTTGATTTGTCAAAATATTTTTAGGTGGAAGCCATAAATACGGCTTGCCATGTTTTAAATCGTGTTTTAATTAGATCTATTTTCAAGAAAACACCTTATAAATTCTATTTTGGCAAAACCCCAAATATTGGCTATTTTCGTGTTTTTTGGTTGTAAATGTTTTATCTTGAACACTAAAGATCACCATGATAAGTTTGATTTAAAGATTAATGTTGGTATATTTTTGGGATATGCATCAAAGAGTTAGGCTTATAGAGTTTTTAACAAACGAACACTCATTGTTGAAGAATCTATAAATATTACTTTTAATGAAACTAATAATGGTTTGTATGATGGTTTGCCTAGTAATGATGATGATATTGAGGGAGGATTGGAGTTATTGTAAATAAATGACAAGCCCTCAACAGATGCACCAAAAGATAGGGAAGGGAATCTTGAACAAAATCAAGAAGAACTACCCAAGGTATGGACATTTGCACAGGATCATCCTAAGGAGAAAATTATAGGGAGCCCATCAAAAGGAGTTTTAACTCGCTCAAATGCTATGAGAGAGTGTGGTAATGTAGTTTTCTTATCCCAAATTGAGCCTAAACGTGTTGATGATGCATTAAAAGATGAATTTTTGATTTTAGCTATGCATGATGAATTGAACAATTTTTAAAGAAATAATGTTTGGAAACTAGTTCCTAGACCTAAAGATCTTCATGTTATTAGAACTAAATTGGTTTTTAAAAATAAACTTGATGAATTTGGCATAGTGACTAGGAATAAAGCTCGTTTAGTTGTCCAATGATACAATCAAGAGGAGGACACAGATTACGACAAAATTTTTGAATCGGTTGCAAGATTTGAGTCAATTAGAATGTTTTTAGCCTTTGCTAGCTTTAAAATTTTTAAATTGTTTCAAATGGATGTTAAAAGTGCTTTTTTAATGAGTTTATTGAATAAGAGATTTATGTCAAGCAACCCCCTGGTTTTATTGATCCACTATTTCCTAATCATATTTACTGGGTACAAAAAGCTTTGTATGGGTTAAAACAAGCTCCTAGAGCTTGGTATGCTTGCCTCTTAAGTTTTCTTATTGATAATAGTTTTTCAAAAGGAAAAATTGATAATACTCTATTATTAGAAAAATGAAAAATAATTTTATTTTGGTTCAAATTTATGTTGATGATATTATTTTTGGTGCCACTAATGAATCTTTGTGCAAGAAATTTTCTAAAATTATGCAAGAATAATTTGAGATGAGCATGATGGGAGAGCTTACATTTTTTCTCGGTTTCCAAGTTAAAAAACCCATAATGGGATTTTCGTGTCACAAAGAAAATATGTAAGAGAGTTGGTAAAGAAATTCAGAATGAAGAACTCTAAACATGCACCAACCCCTATGAACATCACCATCAAGTTGGACTTGGATGAGAGTGGTGAAAAGGTAGACCAAAAGCTTTATCAAGGTATGATAGGTAGTTTATTTTATCTCATCGCTAGTAGACCAGATATTATGTTTAGTGTTTGTGCATGTGTACGGTTTCAAGCTTCTCCTAGAAAATCTCATCTAATTACGGTTAAAAGAATTATTAAATATATTAATGGTACTATAGAACTTGGTTTGTTTTATCCTAAGAACACTTCTTTTAATCTTTGTGGTTATTGTGATGCTGACTTTGCCGGATGTAACGTAGATCGTAAGAGTACGAGTGGAACATGTTAATTTTTGGATAACTCACTTATTTCTTGGTCATCCAAGAAAAAAATTATGTTGCCTTGTCCACTATAGAAGCGCAGTATATTACCACCGGCTTGTGTTGTGCATAATTTTTATGGATAAAATAAAATTTAGTTGATTTTGATTTACACTTTCATAATAAAAAAATATTTTGTGATAACACTAGTGCAATTAATATTTCAAAAAACTCTGTTTTGCATTCTAGAACTAAACATATAGATGCTCGACATCACTTCTTACGTGACCATGTAGAAAGGATAGATGTTTCTCTTGTTTACATTGACACAAAATCACAATTAGCGGACATCTTTACCAAACCCCTTAATGAAGAAGATTTTTGTCGTATAGGAAATGAATTAGGCATGTGCATTCTTAAAATACTTGTTTTGCCTCTTTGTGCTTGCTATTGATTCTTGTGCTATCATTATCATATCCATATAATTCTAAATACTTGTTTTGCCTCTTTGTGCTTGCTATTGATTCTTGTGCTATCATTATCATATCCATATAATTCTATGTTGATCAACAATGTCATAACATGTTTTATTGATTCTTGTGCTATCATTATCATATCCATATAATTCTATGTTGATCAACAATGTCATAACATGTTTTAACACACAAGGGTACTTAGAGAAGTGGTTGGGAGAGATCGAGGTCAATTCCAAGAGGAGTGGGTTGATAGTAATGCTTATGGAGTGGGTTGTAAATTCAAACACTTGAGAGATGTGTCACGGGTGAGACAACACTTAGAGGAGTATCTTGTGGGTTTTTGCATGTATTTTATCTTGTTTACCCCATTTTGATATTGACAAAGGGGGAGAGAAATCTCCTCATTTGTGCACATAGCTAGGGGGAGAGAGCCTTATAGATAGGGGTAGCAACTATCTATAAGAAAATATTCAAATTTATTTGCTCTTGGATAATGGATGTTTGTCATCATCAAAAAGGAGAGATTGTTAGTTCTCTTATTTTGATGATGATTTACAAACACCATTATTGGTGCTAATTATTTGTTGAGTTATATTATGTAGATTATAATTTATCAAGAAAGTTAGTGCTAATGTTGGAGGAGTGGATGGAAAAAAGAGTTACAACGATGATATTCATGGAGGTGGAGGCAATGTGGTAAAGCAAAGCTTTCAAGAGCACAATACAAAAGAGAAGCTTCATCAAAATATGAGCAAATATCAAGACCAAAGAATGATATTCATATATGTGAGATATTTGCATCTTTTTCTTTCTGTCTAGTGCTTGATGTAGAAAAGTTATTGAGTTGATAACATTTGAAGCTTATTGGGTTCACACACATACACTTTCACAAAAATATTATTTTTGAACTGTTTTGAAAAATGAGTAGTCTTTATAATTGGGAAATGATCTTTAAAAAAAATTCTAACATGTTCAAAATTATGTTTATAAACATTTCTCAATGTTTCGTATTTTTTGGATTTTATCTGCTATTTTTATAGGCACTCAAAAACTCAAATTTCATACATACACAGTGCCTGTGCATGTTTACAAGTCGACTTATGCCTGAGATAAGTTGACTTATGAACTGCTCTGGAATATGTAGAAAACATCTGCTGAGTCGAATTATAGATCTAGCAAGTTTACTTATATATGATAAGTCGACTTATGATCTCTAGCAAGTCGACTTATATGTGTTGTACAGCCTGTAACAGTTAGTTTTATAAGTCGACTTATGTACTGTAGCAAGTCGACTTATAACACTGTAACGACTAGTTTTTGGTTGAGCTGATATTTTGGGATTTTGTCTCTTGTTTGGGATTTGGGCTATGGTTTGGGGCTTCTATAAATACCCAACCACCCTCATAACTTCAGTAATCAATTCAGCAAGAGAAAAATCTTAAGTTTGCTTTTCTAAGTGTTCTTAAGCTCAAACTTTCAATTCTTAATCCTCAATTGTGTTTAAGCCTTTGTTTTTCTCACATCCATACTCCACAACCCTTGAAATTTACTTATTCTTCACTTGATCCTTGTCATAGGATTGTTGTGAGAGTTTTTTCCTTCTTCCATTATGATTGTGTGGTGAGATTGATCTCGAGGAGATCACTTATGTGGATTATAAGATCTCAAGAGGAGATCGTTGTGAAGAAGTTCTGGTTTCCAAACTGGGTATGATAGTAAAGTTACCATCGGGAGAGTTGGTCAGGGGCGTAGGTTGGAGGACCGAACCTCGTAAACATATCGCGTGTCGCTATTGGCTAACTATTTTCTAAACTCTTCCTATATTTATTGCCTTTGCATTTATTTTGGTTGGTATGTTGCATTGACAAATTTTAATTGCATATTTATTGTTACATTACCCTATTCACCCCCCTCTAGGGTAATTTCAAATATTTCCTTTGCAAACAAGTGAACTCTTTGGGATGAAGTGTGGTGAGAAGCTACAAACTTAAGGTTGTCAAGTGTGGTAGAAGGTGCGCTGTAATCTAGAAACTTATGGAGGAAGTTCAAGTAGAAGATTTAGAAAATCCTAATTAGGGCATAGGTAGATGGACGTAGTCCAGTTGAATGATGAACCATCTTATATATCTTGTGCAAGCTCTGTGTGTTGATTTCTCTTTTATGGATGCTATTTTGGGCAATGCTTTGCTGAGGAGTTAAAGGACATTATCATACCCTAATACCTAAACTATATAAGCTGGAACATGACTCGACCGATAATGCAACCTTACGATCACATTCATATCTTTAGAGCATCATGTACACATATATATACCCAAAACTATACAACAGACTATGTAACTAAGATAACAGAAGAAATATATATACTCAACAAACAAAAAGATCTCCAAAAAGACAAAGTTTAGCTATATCTATCCACAATGGTAAGGAATAAGAAATACATCATAGTCTGGAAATGTCACATGTGGCTCACAGAAAAGTCTAAAACAAATAACCTAAACAACTTAAGTTGAAGAATACGAATAATATAGGATGGTGATCACTGTTGTTGGGCCTGCTCCTCAAAATACTCTTGATCCTACGAAGAAAGAATATTTCTTAAGTATGGGTGTGCAAACCCCAAGGGAATTAGAAAACTCCCAAGCAAGCATGTAAAATGAAGAAATTATGCACATATATAAGTGAATATTGTAGATATAAAGAAAAGATGAAAACTAAATTAAAAGTGACCTAATTAAAGATACTAAATAAATATAATAAGTATAAAACTACCACATATCGCACAAGCACATTACATTTTATTATATGTTATTTGAATTAGAGAAGAATATTTTCATGTAAGTCGCTCCCGTAACCGTCCCGGGAACACGCTTTCAAGTCAGGTATTGGTCTTTAGCCCTTACATATATAACTCAGAATATCGGGTTTGTAAGCATTTATATACATTTTATATTCTCCATCAAATTTTCCATTATTAAAACCTGTGTTCATCTATATACTTTAAGTGACTATGCATAAAATGTTATGCACTAACCATAGTAGTTCCCATAGAACAAATTTCATAAAACTATGAAAGATAATCATGGTCTATAATATATCTAATCAAGGTAGGTGCACCGTCTAGTCAATGCTATAATAATAACAATAGTCAATGGAAAAAACCTCACACTAGGATAAAGATGTTGATGGTGTAGCAATGCTATTGTAGACATCAAAAATTGCCTATAAGTTCCCGAATGCAGCTCGAGACGAAGAGAAAACGATTAACGTTGATATCTAAGTCAAAAATGATCATTTGATGCCAAAAAGAAGTAAAGGGAACACGCGGAACGACGAAGCGCACTAGACGACAAAACAACGGAACGAGACACACTCAGTTGTCTCAAAATCCGAGAAACATAAGTGTGTCTCGCACTTCGAGACACATAAATGTGTCTCGCAGGCCGAGATACACAAGTGTGTCTCATACAGTGAACTCCCAAAAAACATGTTTTTCAATCGATTCCTCAGGATTCATGTGGTCCACTGGCTTCCTAACTGCTTTGAGGACATCCCTACACACGGGAAAGTCGTTATTAACTGAAGATACATCCAAATCATGAATTCTTACGGCGTCTGAATCCTATAAATACCCCCTTAATACCCTTTGTGCATAAAGGCAGGGAGATCTAGACTTTGGAGGCGAGTGCTGACATTTTGAGAGCAGAGAGCCACGAATTTCAGAGAGAAATGTGAGATCTTGGCGAACTTCGTGCATAAAAAGGAAGATTTTAAGAGATCTACAACCTTCGCCCCTTTCCTTGAGATCAAACATCGCTTTGATCTCGAGAAGAGTACTTACCTCACCTCATTGAGATATTTACTTTTGTTCTAGTTTTCTCGTTAAAACAAGAACACCGAGCCTTCTTCACGATCAATCTAGATCTGTGAAGTGGTCATCCATGGGATAACGTGTCCCGGGCATAGGCAAAGATCCTACACAAGCAGCGATTGATAAATAATCTCTGCATGTGTTTCTAGGAAATCCTCTTTTTGTTTCTTTTGTAAAAAGAAGTCTCATAAAAAGGTTTGCTCTTGTGATTCCGTTGGATCGATAAACAATTGTAATGAACTCTGCAAAGAAATTTATTTCTGATGTAAACACGCTGGCGACCACAGTAGGAGCCAACAGTCTCGCTGTCGAGGATGTAGTGTTGTAACCGATCAAGATCCCGGTTGATACAGCGGTCGAGTACGAGTTAGACCAGGAGAAGTTCAAGGAATACCTCTCATCCTCCTCTTCAAGATCCTCCTCACCCCGTAAATCCAGGAAGATCTCATCTTCAAAGAAGCTTCATTAGTCTTCCACTCCAACGAAGGCCTCGGGTGATGAATCTCACTTAATCATTGTCGAGGCTTCCCCTCGCAACACCTCTCCGGTGTCTAATCACATCGAAGTCTCTGATCATGGAAACTCCTCCCCAGTCAAGGAGTTATTCGATGAAACCTTGCCAACTCTGACAAAGAGGACTAGTCAAAGGCAACACCAATGCCTCACACGTCAGTTTGCTAAGGCCTTAGAGCAAGTTGATGGAGTTCGCTATTATGCAGACTTGGAGTCAAGGAAGTGTCAAGTGATCCATCCACCTCAATGGCAAATTATTGACACTTCCTCCAAACCATCAACCAATGAATGAGTCTATGTTAAAAGGACTCGTTCAACTCTTGAGGAAAGCATCCACAAACGTCACGCACTTCTCGCACACGCGCAAAATCGGGGTGCTAAAGTCCAAGCCTGCGCCAAAATCAAATGAGAAGACGGCAAAAACTACCTCCAGTGCTGAGATAGGTTGAACTATCCCGCGGGCCGAGACACATCAAAGTTTCTCACCCAAAGCCGAGACATACTTACCTGTCTCGCCTAAGTAGCCAGCTCTACTTCTGATTCCTTGCATCCAGCGACATCCATTCTTGCTCCGTCTTTTGTTGTACCTCCGGTGAATCCTCACGGTAGTGTTGACCTGTCGAAATTCAAGATTACTATAGAAGATCGCCTTTGTCCTTTACACGAAGATTGAGGCAAAGCTCCTACTAAAGAACACTTGGGTCCGGTGAATAAAACCCAAGTAGCTCTTCAGACTGCGTGTCGTACACGTCCTCCCATCAAACCAAAGCCATCCCTTCTTAGAAAAATTCATGTGACTGCCTGCTTAAGGGTCCGTGATGAAGTCAAGCAGCCCGTTAAGACCCTACACTCACAAGGGGATGGTTCCAAACGTGGGACTCCTGAGAAAACCAACAAGGCTTCACGTCCCCAGAAGAAGATGTGTCCATCAAAAGATGACATTATACCTAGGGAGTCACACCAAACAACGATAGGTTGCTCCAATCATCATGTCGATAAGTTGTACCAAACAACGATAAGTATCTGAGAAATCACCTCTCACTATGCATGTAAGAGGCTTATCAGAGCAGTATTATCAGAATATAGCTACCCTAATACCGCTCCACAGAGGGTCTCGGTATTCTAAAGGCTTTCCATCGAAGCATCAAAACCCAAATCAAGATGCTTCCGTAAGAGAAGATCGGTCGTTCAAGCTAACGAACTCCTAGAAGTCACCATCAACATGGCTGATAAAGAAAAGTCAAGATGGCGTTCAACCAACACCAGTCCTGACTCTTATCTAGGAATATCCCAGCATATAACTCGGCTCCAGCTAGGAACAATTAGACGTAGGGATTACCAGAGGATGCAGAAAGTAATATCCTCGAATGATGAAGCATCGGATACTTGCTCCGCAGTCACTTTGGATGACATTGTGTCTAGCATTGGGCGAGCTCGGGAGGCATTCACCATCACTCCGACCAGTTGACCTAAATAATCCAAGAAGCTCTGGCCAAGCAAAAAGAAGAGCTTAGAGCTGAAATGAAAATGGAGAGGGAGTTGACCATGCAGCAGATAAGAGAAATATAGGCTCAACAACATTAACTACTCGAGTCCAGTTTGGGTTTTGTGTTTGATATAAATACAAACATGTTTTAGGGTTTCATAAGAAGGGGCACAAAAAGAGAGACTTTTGAATACTTTGTCTGGGAGAATTTGTGAGGGATTTGAGAGTTTTTTTTGTGAGATTAAATTGAGTGATTGTAATCTCTATTTGTACTCTCTATTAGTGAAAACTGTCCTATCCTTGCCCTGTGGACGTAGGCACATTGTCGAACCATGTAAAATTGGTGTCTTACTTGTGTGGTGCTTGTTTTTTTTAGTTGTTGATTTGTGCTCCTATCTTATTCGCATGTTGTGTTTCGGATTCTGCTGCGCACAACAAGTGGTATCGGAGCTTTAGGTTTGGCTTGGGGTTCGATTTGGAGGATTCGATAAGGATTCACGTTTCAAGAGATTGGATTGTCAACAATGTGCCAAGCAAGTATGTTGGGATCATCTATGTCCAAGGCGATACAAGGTTTAAGCATTAATAACACAAAAAAATTGATGTTCAAAACTTTAATGACAAGATAATTTTTGGTTTGTGGAGTTCTCAAGTGATGGATACGTTGGATGCCTAAAATTTAGAGGAGACTCTTGAATTACAAGAGAAACCTGCTGATATAGAGGATAAGGTTTGGAAGACACTGCTAGAAATCAAACTTTTACCAACGATACTTTAGTGACGAAAAATTCCGTCGCTATAAGAAATGTTATAGCGACGGAATTTTCCGTCGCTATTGTTCCGTCAGCAAAAAAGTTTTGCCTACGGAAATACACATATTGGCAACGAAAAATTTTCATCACCATTAATTTCCTGATAGAAATATTCTGTTGGGAAATATCCGTCGCTAAAAATGGTTTTAGTGACGGATATGTCCGTCGCTAAGAAATAAAACTGGGAAAATTTTTAGGGCGCAGGCGTGCCCAAAAAATTTGGACAGCTCGCATCCGAGAGAGTGATTTATCCCCAAATCCCTCTCTCATTTCCCCCTCTCTCCTCATTTCCCCTCTCCCCCCTTTTACAAAGATCCGGTCTTTTTTAGATCCGGTTACAACGAAATCAAAGAAAATAAAGAAAAATTACAACTTTCTCCTTGTGAACAGATCGCGAGCTCCTGTTTTACGGTCGCTCGCTTTATGTGGGTTCTTTGCCAACGCCAGGGTTTATCCGTGGACTACCGCGAGATCTAGATCCGGTCGGATCTACGCAGTACGACGGGTATTATTTCGCCAAGGAAATAATAGCCGGGGAGGATTAGTTCACCAAGGAAATAATCGTCCAAATCTCGGGATCAAAGGCCAAGCTTTGATCCGGAGTATGCCTGCGTAGATCTGAGATCCGGTCCTCTCGAACTCTTGCCTTATTTGGCGTTGACGATCGCCGAGCACCAGATCTGGATGAACAAGTCCTCGAAGTCCCAAAGCTTGGATCTTTTTAAGTTCTGAGTCTTGAATCCAGCAGGGCTTCGCCTCTCCCAATTTTCCAACCTTTTCAAATGAACAAAGGGGAGCCTATTTATAGGCTCTCTGAACTGTGCCCGCGCACAGATCTGGGTCGGCCACCCATGGGTGGCCGGCACTGGGCCGAGCCACCCATGGGTGGCTCGGCTCTTGGCCGAGCCACCCACGGGTGGCTCGGCTTTGGCCGAGCCACCCCTTAGGCGTTTCTGTTTCGTCGTTTTGTCCGTTGTATCCGTTTTTTCGGTTGACTTAGACTCTGATTTGGCAGTCAATCCGATTCCTATTTTGGCAGTAAATCTGATTCCTGTTTTGGCAGTAAATCCACTTCTGAGTTCGAGTCCGAAATCGATCTTGATTCGGTTGTGATTCATCCGAGTCCGCTCTTGTTTGGATGACTCGTTGATTCTTCGAACCCTTGGCTTGATTCCACACATGAATGGATGTATTCCGTTGCTTGCGTGTGATTCGTCAACCTCGCCGCCTCGTTGGTTCGTCAGTTTGTGCCGAGCTATGCTAAGGGACCTATAAGCAATTTTATACGCCTACACCTCCATCTAGGTTTTTAATTTATTTGTTGGGTTTTCAATTTATTTGTGTTTTTTATTTGTATCCCGATTGGTACACAGTTTTTTTTAATCTGAGGCGGTATATGAATGTGGAAAATAACGCTAATATGAATCTGTAATATCCTTTTATAGCCTTGATAAAATGACGAGGTTGTGAAATCTCGGTCTTTATTGTAGTATTGATTTGCCTTTATTGGCTGTTTTGGTAATTTTGAACTCGGCTTGTTGCTATGAGACATAAATGAGTCTAAAGTCACAAGTTCTGTATTCATTGGTTTTTTTCCTACAACATAATACTTCCAAATCAATTTTTTGGTGTTTCAAAGCTTAAATTTCCTCGTGTATTAGTCTTTATTGTTGGATATCATCTTGTTGAACCGATAGCAACAGTATGAATGGTATTGAGTCAATGTTACTTAAATTTTGATATAATACAATTAATCTATATTTGTATTGGTGATACCTCAAAAGCTGGATGGACGTGTTTGTACGCTTAGGATTAGGAAGTTAGCGGTAGCTTCAAATGAGCTTAAGGCGAGGGGGAATCACTTAAGTGGTCTGAAATGTGCAGCGAAGAGCGTACTGGTGCACTATTAAGAGGATAGATAGGATGTTAGATAAAGAGGCATAGGAATATAGTTGTTGACGAAAAAGATAAGCTGGGAGAGGAAAAATGTGAATGCTGACATAATAAAGGGTGTGTTTTTGATAGAATTGAATGGTGAAAAGGATTCATGAAACTCACCATAAATGTCTTGACATGAACTCTTTCATGGTGTTTTTGTTATATGTATGTATGTATGTATGTAGACACACACACACACACATATGAATTCGAATGCACATCAATAAGACGATGAAGATTATAATAAGCATCAAAACTTTTCTTTCTAAGCCCAACAATATTCAAAATATTAATGTGGTAAACAACTCCAATATAATTATGAACTTAAAAAATCAAATTTGAAACATCCCTAGCCTCCCTAAGAATCTTGCCTTCGCTGATGAACGGAGAGAGATTGCTAAAGGGGATGTGAGTATTAAACCCTAATCGACTCCTCACTCCATGATGATGGATCTCATTTCGTCACCCCTCCCCCCTCCAAGCCTGATTATGAGTTGATTAATTTTATTAACCAAATTAAGATAGATTAGTCATATCCACAAGTAATGGTCAGAGTGACATTCTAACTTTCGAAAAAACAAGTATAAAATTGGATTATGATATTTTATACATCTCTTATTTAGGATTTTAATGCCTTTATGATGTATATTGAAATATAATTAGATGAAATGAAGGACATGGAAAAAGTCATAACATAGAAATTGAATTTTAAAAGTAGAATCATTTGACATGTTTAAAATATAATGTTTTCAAAGAATGTAACAAAAATTCCTAATTTTTTTCGTATTTCTACCAAAGTAAGAAAATAAACCTTTCAATTTCCTAAAATTTTTTTCATATACTGAGAATTTTTTTTCATATTTCTACAAAAATTTCTAGATGCGGACAGTTCCTGACAAATCGTTCATAAGCATACCACGTGATCGAAGGTATCTAGACACCCGATACAAGGATGGGATAGAAGATTTCTTAGCCTACTCTTACAAAACCCCTCTACGGTTGTTGAGCGGGGCAATTTTCTATCCTTGTAAGAATTGCAGAAACGGTAAAATGCTCACTAGGAGTGACGTAAGTTTCCATATATCAATCAATGGATTTGATAGCTCTTATGTATTTTGGAGTCATCATGGTGAATGTGTCCCGGTGATG
>NC_033799.1:70065073-70096823 GCF_001876935.1 Asparagus officinalis | reverse complement strand
AGTAGCATCACCTTGTGTATGTTGGAAAAATTGCAATGAAAAGAACAAAAGAAAATTGGGTTGTATTTCTTTGATTCCGGTTACAATTTGATTACAAAAGAGAAGAGAACGAATTTGGTTCTCCCCTTTGTTTAAAACTGGGTTCTTCACGGTGGCGATGGAGTGCCTCCCTCGAATGCTCGTGTCGAGTTTGCTCTCCGTTGATGATCCGACGTTTTGCTTCACTGGAACGATGTCTTCTCCTCACGATTCGACGTTGTAGAGAACTTGCGTGGCAAGTTTGAGAACTCTGAACAAGTTTAGAATAACTCTGTGAAAGAGTTGATTTGAACCGAAGATCGGTTAATAAGCCAAGGCTAGAAGAAAGCTCCGACGGTCGATCGTTGCTGAGGA
The DNA here is from genome assembly GCF_001876935.1 of Asparagus officinalis. Taxonomy (NCBI): domain Eukaryota; kingdom Viridiplantae; phylum Streptophyta; class Magnoliopsida; order Asparagales; family Asparagaceae; genus Asparagus; species Asparagus officinalis. Next base: position 70,096,430 of record NC_033799.1, on the reverse strand, counting down.
TGAACGTCGATCTCTCCCTTGCTGCCAAGCCAAAAGATCTCCTCTTCGCTACTGAAAAGAGGATCAATCTGAGCCAAGGAACTCCAACCTTGCTGCCAATTCTCAGATCCGAAAATGCCAGCCTTTAACTCGGTTGAGTTTACCGATATTTATAGGGAATTAAGGGGTGTAACCGCCCCCTTAATTCTCTCCATAGTGGGGCGGAAATCCCTCAAATCGTGGAGGGAAAACGGTTCCTGCAACCGTTCAGCTCATGTTTGAACGAGTCAAACGCCCACGTGGGCGTTCAGGATCCTAACTCCGCGTTTTAGAATTGAGACGCGGAGTTGGGTACTCGCTGGGTGTTGAAAAACGCGGGTCCGACCCCAGTGTTTTAATATTATAACACGGGTCCGACTCCAGCGTTTTGATGTTGTAACGCGGGTCCGACTCCGGCGTTTTAATGTTGTAACGCGGGTTTGACCCTGGCGTTTTAATGTTGTAACGCGGGTCCGACTCCGACGTTTTAATGTTGTAACGCGGGTTCGACCCTGGCGTTTTGATGTTGTAACGCGGGTTCGACCCTGGCGTTTTACTGTTGACACACGGGGAGGACCTCCGCGTTTTGGTGTTGATACACGGGGAGGACCTCCGCGTTTTGGTGTTGATACACGGGGAGGACCTTCGCGTTTTGGTCTTAGAGTGCGGTGATGAGTTCCGTGTCTTGCTTTGGAGAGATTATCAACAAGTAATCTCTTTTGTCATAGCGTTGCAAAGATCATTATCTTGTAATCTTTGTCTTGGCTCCTTGAGAATATGAGAGTCGTCAGATTGTAACTCCCGATATTGATTGTGAATGCCGTTGAACTAGAGCTCTCATCGGTTGTCGTGAAGGTCGTCAGATTGTAACCTTCAGCGATCTACGTGAAAGTCTTCAAATTGTAGCCTTCTAGAAGTCGTCAGATTGTAACTTCCATCATCAGTGTTTGATGGGGGATAAGCTATCTATTATGATTTTTAGACAGCCTACAAAGAGTTCACTGAAGTCGGCAATCCGACAGTTGACATAGTTGATATGTTGGAAGATATTCTTGACGCGCCGTCAGTGAGTGATGTCAACACTACAGATATGTTTCAATATGTAGATTGATTGATGAGACTTGTTAAAGAAAACGAGTCACCGTTATACGAGGGGTGTAAGGAGTTCACAAGGCTTTCTTTTATGCTGAGGCTTCTTCATATCCAAACACTCAGTGGGATGGTTGTTACACATTTTGAGATGTTATTAGATTTGTTGAGGAAATTCATTCTAGGCGACGAGAAAAGCATCCCCGCAACCTATTATGAAGCTCACAAGATTGTTGATATGTAGGGGCTTGATTACAAGAAGATAGACGCATGTCCTAACGATTGCATCCTGTATATTAAGGGTAATGAAGCTCTGGAGGAATGTCTGATGTGTTATGTATCACGCCGGTGTGAGCAGAAAAAGACAAGCACATCCGAAGGCGGTACATCCAATAAGCAGAGCAGAATCCCAATGAAGGTTCTCCGATATTTTCCAATTATTCCTAGGTTGCAAAGGTTTTATATGTCTATCGAGCTGGCTGAGACTATGCAATGGCACTCGACCGACCGCAAAGATGATGGGAAACTGAGACATCCTGCTGACGGTGAGGCTTGGAAGAACATCGATCATATATACCCTGACTTTGGTAAGGAGTCTTGGAATATTAGGCTGGGGCTTGCTAGCGATGTATTTAATCTGTTTGGATTAATGAGCTCTACTTGTTCTACCTGGCTAGTGTTACTGACACCATACAACCTACCGTCGTCGATGTGCATGAAGCAACCGTATATGATACTATCACTCTTGATCCCAGGAAGATATTCTCCTGGAAATGACATTGATGTTTTCCTCCAACCATTAATTGACGACCTAAAGCTTCTCTGGGAAGAAGGTGTTAGAACTTATGATGCTTATGGTAAAGAGTCTTTTTGTATATGAGCAATGATCATGTGGACAATTAATGACTTCCCGGCATACGCTAATTTGTCTAGATGGTCGATGAAAGGTCAGATTGCTTGTCCAGTTTGTATGTCAGACTATAAGGAAAAGTTCCTAAAATACAGTCATAAGTTCTATTATTGGCAACACAGAAGATGGTTGCCTGCAGGGTACAAGTTCAGAAAGTTAGTAGAAAAGTTCGATGGAAATCCAGAGAGCAGACTGGCACCACCAAGGCTGACCGGAGAAGAAATATTTAAGCTTCTACATCCTTTACCTAAAAAAATATTTGAAAAGAAAAGATTCAACCAAGAAAACACATTTGGGGTTAGGAGAAAAATATTTAAGCAAAAAATGGAAGGGAAAGGAAAAGGGTAAGTTATTTCTCTATGCCAAATCGAAAGGAAATAAGCCTCGCAATGTCCAGTCACATGGGTGTGTCTCTAAGGGTACTGAACTCTCGCGTGGATGGTCAAAATTCAGCATATTTTATTAGCTACCATATTAAAGAAGTTTAAAAATACATCACAACTTGGATGTCATGCATATCGAGAAGAACATATGCGAGAATCTCTTGAACACTTTGTTGTAGGACAGTAACAAATCAAAAGATGACTTAAGGGCACATCGAGACCTAGCAGAATTGAACATCCGTCCGAAACTACAAGCTATAGATAAGGGTGACGAAAAGTTTGAACTCCCAGCCTCCCCTGTCACACTATTAAAGGATGAGGTCCATAATATATGTTTATTTCTAAAGTCCATAAAGACACAGGATGGTTATGCTTCAAACATTTTAGCAAATGTGCATATTAAGGACAAAAAGATTTTGGGACTCAAGACACATGACCATCATATTCTATTACATCAACTTCTCCCGGTTGAGTTGCGACATGCTGAGAAGGAACTCGCAATGGTGGTAATAGAATTCTGCGGTTTCTTCAAGCAACTATGCTCCAAGGTGATTGATGTCAGGGAGTTTGAAGAATTAGAGGGTCATATTGCCAATACACTGTGTAAAATGGAAATACTATTTCCACTCTCATTCTTCACGGTCATGGTGCATCTCACAATACATTTAGCATACAAAGCCCGCATCACAGGACTAGTTCAATATCGCCGGATGTACCCCGTAGAGAGGTATTTATTATTATAATGTTTATTTAATATTTATCAAATTAAGTTTCTCGGTTCCAATTTGTCACAAATCATGAAACTATATGCTTGTAGGTATTTGGGTTTCATGAAACAACTGATGCATAACCGTGTACGTCCTGAAGGGTCGATCGCAGAGAACTGCATAAGTAACAAGAGTTTAAATTTCATCTCTCGTTACTTGCAGGGTGTGGAGACAAGACTAAACCGTCCCCAACGAATAATTAATGATACATTCTACAATGATCATGGGTAGGACACTAGATTCTCCAGAATGGAGCTAGATCAAGCCCTCACATATATCCTGAGGAATGATAATACATTTAACATATACGCAGTGTAAGTATTTAATCGTCTAAATTAGATCATATCACCTCACAAAATTTATATCTATTTAACCGTTATAAGTGCTTCTTGTCTAGGCTTCACATCCAAAATGTCCAGACTAATCTCAAATATATATACCTTCCACCAGATATGTAAACTATTTGCTTCTTTTCTTAAAGGTTGACAAATGGATTACGAATGGGGTTAACCTATCTCAAAAAGTTTGTTATATGCCAAAGGTCCTTCTAATGTGGTTAAGCATTATGAAGGCTACTGTGTCAATGGCTTTAGGTTTAACACCGTTGGTCTCGAAGAGAGACGACAAACATAAAACAGCGGTGTGTTCTGGTCATTTTCGCAACTGTCATACGCTAGTTTAAAAGATCTAAATTCGATACAAGGGGAAATCTATTGCTACGGTCAGGTAGAAAACATCCTGGAGATTTTTATGGGATTAATAAGGAATCCAGTCATGTGATATTTAAGGTTCTTTGGTGTGAGCAGAAAAAGACGAAGGATGACTACGGTTACACACTCGTTAATCTCAACAAGGAAATATATCAGACTAAAAAGTACATGTTAGTTGCTCACGCCAAACAGTTGCTTTTATGTCAAAGATATAATGAAAAATAAGGAATAGGTTGTCCTTAGGAATCCGCCTAGAGCCTACATTCATGAAGCCGTGTCTGATGAAGATCACGATGATGAGGTTATCTTGGCCGACGAAAAAGTTGCTGAGTTTTCTTTGACATAAAATGATAATTTGGCCGATGAAATTACACTATCGCTCCCTAATGTACCTGTGATTATATGTAAGCCAAGGCGTAAAGATAAAAAACCAATCCGCAGTGGAGTCGATAAAACTATAAGATCAGTCCTTTCATCGGCACGCATACGGTCGCAAGCTATCCGCACACAGTCACAGAGTAGAGCCTCAACATCATCATAATAATGTAATACTAGGTTATGAATTAAAAAGAACATTCATGTATTATAGTATTGCCTTTATATTATCTATTTGACTGGTTATCATGTATCACTGTGTGCCATATATTATAGTATTGCCTTTATATTATCTGTTTGACTGGTTATCATGTATCACTGTGTACCATATATTATAGTATTGCCTTTATATTATCTGTTTGATTGGTTATCATGTATCATTGTGTGCCATGTATAATAGTATCGCCTTTATTAATTATTTGTATTATATTCTTTTGTTGGATATTCATTATGTTTTCAAAGTATAGATGACAAAAGGACTACGTAAGAAAGCGCTTGAGAGACTTTTTGGTAGACATTCTGCAGGAGACGCACATGCCTCTATGTTAGGTATTTTTATTTATTTGTTATATTTGTACATTTCTATAAACTATTAATGTGAGCCTAACATTATTTTTTAACATTTCCTACACAGGACACGAAGATGCTACACATGACTCGCCTCCACAGGACACAAGATGCGGAGATGCTCCACATGACCCAGAGACACTGGCTGATCCTACACAACATGCGGAGATACCGCCGCCACCGCTGCCGCATGCAGATGTATTGGAGGAGCAGAGATTTGAACTGTATAGCGTAGCTGTAGAAGCTGTGATACTACCGCCATATTCTATTACAGATCAGCGAGTCCACGGCCCGGCCAAGGTGAAGGGGGTTTAGGATTCTTATCACACTTTGCGACCTATCGCGCAGCATAGGTATGAATAAGCAATGCGTAGATGCGTCAAACTGAAAGGTATGAATAGATTTTTATAGTTTATAGGTTATTGTTTTAATTTTTATTATCGATATGGATAGATTTATATTTCACCCGATTCATTGTTTCGCAGGTACTGGGTGACCTCCTAGGTGCGGTCGTAATGCTACTAGGGAATCGAGCCTCATCCCTGATATTCATCGGAGGACCGTGATCCGATGGGAAAAAGGAGTGCCTGTCGGCGCCTTTGCCAATGCTTTAAACAATTTCCTCGCCGCTTTAGCCAGGAGACAAGATTTCTTCAACATTTTTTTGACGTGGAAGTCACAATGGATTGATGCGCTGGTGGCTTGTTTGAGATATATATGTGTGAGTCATTTATTTTAATTTTCATCTTTATTAGTTATTAGTTTATTATTATGTTTAATACACTGATTTGTATCTATTTTTTCTTTATATGCTGAAGCGATTTTTCTTTCTTAACGATAATATTTGTGCCTGAACTTACTGCTTCATGCAAATCAATCTATCGTTCAAGAGATGGCGGTTTGAGGTGAAGAAAAAAATATTTTGTTCAAATAACAGAAGATTGGGAGTGATTCTGGCATCTTGACGAGCATGTGGATGGAGTAGATTTTTTTACACCTTGTGATTACTGGGACACAATTGAAATTTAGGTATTATTGAAGTATATATTTTTAATTTATTGTTTGAATTTCTATATTGTTTTGATTTGACATTGTTTTGTAGGCTCAAGTTGAAATAGCAAGGAGGAACCACAACGCGTCCCACAGTTACGAGCATCACGGGGGCTCCAGGTCCATCAGCCAGCATCATCATCATTTGGAGATTGAGGTATATAATATATTAGCTTTTAAGTTATCGATTTGAGTGTAATTTATGTGTTATGGGTTAATGATATATTTGAATAAAATAGGGAAGGGGGGATCTAGGATATTTTGCAGATCGTATTCTGACTTCCTGGAGCTCGAATTACACCGATGAAGAGACGAAAGCGAAGAACCAGGATCTGGCTATAAGTAGCAGTTCATTTGTATATTCAATTTCATAATAATGCATCATTAATAAGTTGACTTTCCCGGGTTGTTTTGAATTATCGCAGGAGAAATTACATGCCAAGTTATAAGAACAAATGTCTAAGTCTCAGGTCGGTTCTAACACTCCGGCCCAGCTAAGTAGAGAGGAGGAGGACTCCATCATCGAGATAGTTATTAGACCGAGTAGGAAGAGCAGATACCGGTAGAGAGGAGCCAAGTAGAGGCCGCACAAGTCTAGTAGAACCTACGAGTCTGCAGCACCACCAACAACACCAGGAAGCAGTTCATATTAAGACTCAATAGAGCAGTGGTTGAAAGCGATTGAAGATTGGCAGTCGTAGCAAACAACATATCAGCGGATTGTAGAGGAAGAACGAAGGCGCCGGGAGCAGAGAGAATTAGAGTTCACACAGTTCATGTCGACTCTATCTCAGGAGGCTCAAGAGGCATATAGGATACGATTTATGGCGGATCAGGTAATATATATACTTTACTTTTTTAAATTAAATAAATTAAATATATAATTCTTACTTAGTTATGAATATGCCATGTGACTAAATGATATCACACACATTGATACACATTGTTACACACAAACCCTAACTCTAACCCTAACACAAAGCCCAAAATATATACGTATAATGTTTTTATGTGATAGTGCGTGCGTGTGTAGTGATGGTGGTATTGGTTGGTAAATAGGTTAGTTGGTGGTGTTGTGTTGTTGCTGACGTGCATGCGTGCGTAGGGTTTGGTATGTGATCCGGTTGGTGGGTTGGTTTGGTCGTCGTGGGAAGGGGAAAGAGTGCGGATTGGTTGATGTCGTGGTGATGGATGGGAGGGTGGGGTTTGCCATGTGGTTGTGGGGTGGGTTGGGAGTTTGTGGTGGTGTCGATATTTTGTTGCTTTTTTCTGCTTGTAGGTTGTCTGTGTTGTGGTGGGATTATTTGATTGGTTGGTGTCAGGTTGGTCGTGGTGGGTAGGGGGAAGGGTGTGATTGGTGTGGTTGTGGTGAGATGTAGGGGGACCTGTGGGTGGGGGGGTGGTTGGTGCGTGGGTGGAGGGGCGGGCTTTGTTTTAGTTAAGAGGGGCAGGAGGCCGAATTAAGCTTAAATTAAGTGGTGTACGCATGAGTGCGTACATGTGTAAACACGTGCATGTGTGTACGCATGTACGTGTGCGTGCATGCGTATATGTGTGCATACGTATATGGTGAGAAAATTACGGGTGGGGTTAGGGTGTGTGCGTGCGTTGTTGCAAAAGTTGTGTGTGCGTACGTATAATACATAAGAATATACCATGATACTCTCTCCGAAACATATAATACATAAGAATATGCCATGATACTCTCTCTTATTGCTATACTTGCATGTCATGCCATGTTATTAACATTTGATTTATATTTGCAGGCCGGGACTTCTAGTCAAGGTGGAGTTGGTGAATAGGATGATGATGATGATGATCAGGAGGACTGATTTGTTTTTTTATCTTTGAAAATAATGAGTGTGTGCTGTATAAATAATATTTATCATGGTGTGTGATGTATAAACAATGTTTATTATATTGGAATTTTTTTACTAAAATATATGTGCTATATAGGCATGGGAATGAATATTATACTAATGATTGAATAGGGTTTTAAAATTTGTTATATTATTGTACATGTATGTTTAATTTTCAAAATATTTTTAAAAAAATATTGAAAACATTTAGCCACAGATTAGTCGTCACTATATACCCGTTTACCGATGGAAAACATGTACGGGGACATGATAATAGTGACAAAAAATACATCACTAATAATTTTTCTTTTTTTTAAATTATTATGGTGATGGATAATTTCCTTCGGCATTACTTTTAGCAACGGAAAATCCGTCGTTAATATTTTTTATCTATTTTTAAAGATAGAGTGATGGATTTTCCATCGCTACTTGTCCGTCACTGAATTTTAGCAACAGAAAATCTGTCGCTAAAAATAGTTTTATCTACTCTTAATGTACGGATGGTATTATAGCGACAGAATTTTATTTTTTCCGTCGCTAAAAGTTTTAGCAACTGATTTTCAACTTTTAACGACGGATTTGTCCATCGCCAAAAGTACTATTTCTAAAAGTGAGAAGATAAATAGTAGAGCATGTAGGGTTATTAGATCATGTTTATGAAATTACCCTTGAGGGGGGGTGGATAGGGTATATGCTAATCTAATCTGATATTAAAACCAAATTAAAAACTTATTAATTATGAACTCTTGCAAGTATGATATTCAAGAAGATATGAGCAAGTATATGAAAATAAACAAGGGCAATATAAATATGAACTACTAAACAAATGAGATAGTGCGCAATGTGACAATCAAACAGACAATATGATCACGGAGTTTGGTTCTTCCGACCTACGTCTCCTTTCCCCACTCCTGGGGAGAATACACTATCTCAAAAGATACTACACAATCGGTTTACATTGCTCACCGATAAACATTTACAATACTCACAATGCAATCACACAACACACCATCTAAGTGTTGGCCTATCCCGTGTCGCCTTCCTCAAGTGCTCGGATTTACAGCCTCTTTCTAGGCTTTACTACCGACGTCACTCCTCTTGGAATCGACCACGTCTCTCACCACACACTCCTCTCGATGTACTTGTGTAATACAAAGTGAACTCTCAACAACAAGTACAAATAAAATGATTTGTTCTCTAATACAATTTGAGAACAAAATTACGCTCACTCAAACATACTCACAACCTAAATGTATTATATGTAAAAATACTCAAGCTCAAATAAGGATGCGTGTGAAATAATATGAACAATAATGAAAACTAAACTCAATGTAAAATCTAGCTTAATAAAATGAATAAATAAAAAATAATTGTATAAGGCTAGAAATTGAATTTAGAAGAATCTTCTCTGAAATTTACGAAAGAGAGATGGATGAAAATGAAGCTCAAACCGATGGAATCAATCTCCCCTTTCTCTTGTGAAAGTTTCTTTATAAAAAACATGAAAAACAACACTTAAACAAACTTTAAACCCTTGTAAAAACTTGATTAAAACTTTGGACAAATTTTTAAAGAAGCCCTTTTTTCAACTTTATTGGGCAAAATCGACCGTTTCATAAAATAATTAGCAAAACCGACCGAAAAAGGTCGGTTTTGCAATTTTTGGAGCTGCACGGGACTAGTAGTCCCGTGCAGTCCGCCTACCCCACCAGCCCCCCATTTCTTTTGTTCTTTCTTTCGTTCTGTCGTTGCTCTTCTCGTGACCACTCTCCCCCGAAAAAAAAACCCTAACCTCCATTTTCCGTCGCCGCCGATCACCGCCATTTTCCGTCGCCGCCGACCCCGACGCTCTCGTGACTGAGCCTTCAACCCCCCCAAACCCTAGCCTTCAACTTCGACTTCGACCCCCTGCCATTTGCAGTCGCCGCCTAACCCTAGCCCTCCGACCTCGTCGCGCATCCGACACCATCGACGCCCACCGAACCCCCATTCTCAGGTGTGTTTTTCTTTTTAATTTTGCTGTTAATTTTTGAGAGGGATATTCATCAAATTTTGCTAGAATTGGGGGAATAATGTTTTGGCTGTTAATTTTGCTAGAATTGGGTAGGATTAGTTTTTATTTTGTGCAATAGGATGAATAATGTGGTTTGGGGGTTAGGGTTTAGCAATTATTTACAAATGATGAATAATAATTAAGGGTGTAGCCATTATTTGGGATTGATTAAGGTAATAAATTTGATGTTGATTTATTCAGATATTAATAGATTATTTGCATATGATGGACTGCGTATTTTTAGTTTCGATGACGAACTTCATACCCATTATTTGTTTCTTTAATGGGAGCCTCGGCGTCGGAGTGAATAATTTGCCTATGTATGATGGAGGTTCTCGGAAAACGTTCATGCTATCTAAGTCGTGTAATTTTGATGGAATGACTAGGGAAATACACAGAGTTACTAAAATTAAGAAAGAAGAATATACAATTAGGGTGTTCTTCAACTGTCCGATAAATGAGAGTAGAACTATTGCCGTGGAGATTACCGAAGATGAGGAATTGAATGACATGAAACAATTAGTCGAGAAGCAAGCGTCAATTGAGTTGTTTATTGAGAAGTATCTGATTCAGGAATTTGCCCAAGTTTCACGACCTCAAGGAGAGTTTTCTCGGATGCTTGACTTAGACAACGAGTCGATTGGTTTTATGACAACGAGTTGATTTTTCAGGTAATTCTCACCGAAAAACATGCGCTTTTTCTTCTACATACTGAAAACCTAATTCTGATATGCAACTGCATTAAATTATTGTAGATGGAATGGGAGCCCTACACCCAATTTCTACCTCAGCTACCCCAAATATGCACAGAATACCAAGTTGTATGGAGAGCTAGAGTTCCTCTTATATGTTTGGAGATAGTAGAAATGCATGTACCGGACCGCGTGCTTCGACAATATGGTCGTGCACAACATGTTCCGTAATTTGTTGAAAAGATAGAGAGGAAGGCAAAGAAAGGAGGCTAACAAATAAACTGGATGATCGTGCATCAAGCTTTTATACACAGATGGAATTATAGGCACTTTTGTATTGTCAACCAAATTGAACCAACTCCTCGGGAATCATATTACTACACTTGGTATTGGGGCATAACCCGAAGATGGTACTTCATTCGACCATAATACCGGTTGAGTCGCAAAGAGGATATGTGCCCCAGGGTATAGATGAGAGAGAATTAGTAAGTATTTTCATATTTTGATTTAAGTCCATTTTTATTGGTACTTTATGTGTTGAAAAATTTGCAGGTATCAGCAATAGATGAAGTTCAAACTCTTGCAAATCGTGGCTTGGAATTGGCTCGAGCAGGGACGATAAAATTAAATCTCAAATTTACATTCTGTAATATCAAATTTAATATGAAATTTTGTTTTTGAACTATCTATCGCAGGTAGAAATCCCGAAGCACATGAACATGTATCAATATATCAGGCTATAATGCAGAGGCTTCAACAAGCCTTACACCGAACACACGAAGATCGTCATGATGGATGGGAGGAAACGCCATTCGTATATACACGACAACAGCGACATAGTCAAGGACGACGCAGAAATGACGATGAAGCTGGACCTTCCCAACGTGTCGATGATGGAGCTGGACCGTCACAACCACAAACGCAACCGGATCACGAACTCATCGAAGGGCGGTATGGAGGACGACAAAGACAAAGGAGGAGGAGGAGAGTTCTTGGATGTATGTAAACTACAGGTTATATACATTACAAAACTATTTAGGGATGTGATTTTTGGATTTGTAGTCGATAATATCGTGTGATATGTTTGATTTGTTTGATTAGTGGGAGTTTGTGGTGTTATTATGTTGGATTTGTTTGTTAGTGGGAGTTTGTGGTGTGATGTGATTAGTTTGATTTGAAATGAGTATGTGGTGAAATCAGTATGTAATTTGTTAGTGGGAGTTTGTGTGGATGTATACACAGGGACTACATGAAATACCGTGGTGAAATGAGTATGTGACTTGTTAGAGGAAGTTTGTGTTGATGTATGCACAGGAAATACTTGAAATGTAGCCAAAAAGTGCACAAAAATGTGCACAGCAAGTGCACGGGACTGCTAGTCCCGTGCACTTGGTGTTTAGCAGCAGCTAGGCTCTCTGCTTAAAAGTCGGGACTGCTAGTCCTGACTTTTAAGAAGATAGGGCTAGCCGCTGCTGAACACTAGTCCTGTGCACTTTGTTTCTCAACGAAATACACGGGACTACTAGTCTCGCGCACTTCGTAAAAAGACACTCAGCTGCACCGACCCTTTTCAAAAGAAAAGGGTCGGTTTTGCTAATAATTTTTAGTATAGGTCGATTTTGCCCATTAAATTTTAAAAATGGTTGGTTTTAAAAATTTCTCCTAAAACTTTCTTAGTAGTTAGAAGGGTTAAAGGTAATAGGGTATATATAAGGTAGATGAAACCAGCCTAAGAAACCATCACAAAACAACAAAAACAATAAAAAACACAAAATCTGGAAAACTAGCCATTATGCCAACGGCTACTAGTTCGGTTGACCAGATGACAACGGTCGATCGACCAGATGACAATGGTCGGTTGACCGAAGGATGTTCATTGGTCAACCGAACACAAGTTGTCGGTCGACTGAAACACCCTGAGAAAGCAGCTGAAAACTTGAGTTCTAGTCGGTCGATCAGAATGTCAAGTTCGGTCGACCGAAAAACTCTGAGAAAAAAAACTGGAAAAATTTTTTGCTATGGTTCCCAGTTCCCAACCCGGCATTCCTTGTGCGTCGCCAAAATTAACATATGACAAAACAGTTTGAAAACCTTTAATTTGAAATATCTTTAAAAAATTTCAATTAAATTCCAAAAATTGCAAAACTTTAGGAAATGTTTATAAACATGAAAATGAACATGTTACAAAAGAAATTTTAAAAATACATTTCCCATTTGTGAAAACTTGTCATTTTGTAAAAACTCAAAAATACGTGTTTGTATGAACACTTAATTTTGACATATGTTTTAAACAAAGTTGTAAAAACATTTTGAACTGATTTATGGACTATATAAAAGATGTATACAAAGATTATTTTATCTATAAGTCAATAATAAAAAAATTACTTTAAAATACCCAAATTGTGATAAAAGTAAGAAATGTGTATGTGTATACAATTGAGCTTAAAAGTATTAATACACAAAATACATACCCTACAATAATATACCATATAGATTGCATATGAAGCTCGATCGAGGATCTTGACTTGACTTGTATATGCTCCATTAACAATATGGCTCTTGAATCATTAAACCTGGGCTAATCAATCAAAACCAAACACTAGAAAACACATTATAAATTGTTTGTTAAATCATCAAGACAAGATTAGAGAATTAGGCTCACCACATGAGTCCTAACAATCTCCCCCTTTTTGATGATGATAAATAATTTCTCAATATATTCATGAAGCTAATAAACAAACATATAAAGCACAATATAGACCACATTATTCAACATATACTCATAGATTCTCCCCTTTTGGCAATATCAAAATGGAGAACAAGATAGACGAGAGCTAAAAGCTCCCCCTACCTATAAACATGGGTGAGTATACAGAGAAATAAGGACTGCTCCTCCTATTTAAAAGCCAAAAAGAAACTCAAAAAAGGGCGATATAAACATGAACTACTAAAAAAATGAGATAGTACGCAATGTGGCAATCAAACAAACAATATGATCATGGAGTTCGGTCCTTCCGACCTATGTCTCTGCTCCCCACTTCCGGGGAGAATCTACTATCTCAAAAGATACTACACAATTGGTTTTCAACGCTCACCGACAAACATTTACAAAACTCATAATGCAATCACACAGCACACGCTCTAAGTGTTGACCTAGCACGTGTCACCTTCCTCAAGTGCTCGGATTTATAACCTCTTTCTAGGCTTTACTACTAACGTCACTCCTCTTGGAATTGACCACATCTCTCACCCACACTCCTCTTGATGTACTTGTGTATTACAAAGTGAACTCTCAACAATAAGTACAAATAAAATGATTTGGTCTCCAATATTAGTTGAGAACGAAATTAAGCTCAATCAAACACACTCACAACCCAAATATATTATATGTAAAAATACTCTAGCTCATATATGGGTGTGTATGAAATAATATGAACAATAATGAAAACTAAACTCAATGTAAAATCTAGCTTAGTAAAATGAATAAATAACAAATAATTGTATAAGGCTAGAGATTGAGTTTAGAAGAATCTTCTCTGAAATTTACGAAAGAGAGATGGATGAAAAAGAAGCTCAAACTGATAGAATCAATCTCCTCTTTCTCTTATGAAAGTTACTTCACAAAAACTTGTAAAACAACAGTTAAACAAACTTTAAACCATTGTAAAACTTAATTAAAACTTTATTAGTAGTTAGAAGTGTTAAATGTAATGGGGTATATATAGTGTAGAAGAAGCCAGCCCAAGAAACCATCACAAAACAACAAAAATAATAAAAAAACATAAAATCTGGAAAACTAGCCGTTATGCCAACGGCTACTAGTTCGGTTGATTGGATAACAACGGTCGGTCTACCGAAGGATGTTCATCGGTCGACCGAACACAAGTTGTCCATCGACTGAAACACCCTGAGAAAAACATCTAAAAACTTGATTTCTGGTCAGTCGACCGGAAGGTCAAGTTCGGTCGACCGAAATACCTTGAGAAACAAAACTAAAAAATTTTGTTCTGGTCGGTCGACCCCTTGTGCGGTTGACCAAAAACTGATATATGACAAAACAGTTTGAAAACCTGAATTTGAAACGTCCTTAAAAAATATCAAATAAATTCCAAAAATTATCAAACTTTAGGCAATGTTTATAAATATGAAAATGAACATGTTACAAAAAAAATTTCAAATTGCATTTCCCATTTGTGAAAACTTATCGTTTTGCAAAAACTCAAAAATATGTGTTTGTGTGAACACTTGATTTTGACATATCAAAGTTGTAAAAATATTTTGAACTGATTTATGAACTATATAAAAGATGTATACAAAGATTATTTTATCCATAAGTCAATAATACAAAGATTACTTAAAAATACCCAAATTGTGATAAAAATAAGAAATGTGTATGTGTATATAATTGAGCTTAAAAGTATTGATACACAAAATACACACCCTACACTAATATACCATATAGATTGCATATGAAGCTCGATCGAGGATCTTGACTTGACTTGTATAAGCTTCATTAACAATATGGCTCTTGTATCATTCAACTTGGGTTAATCAATGAAAACCAAACACAAGAAAACACGTTATAAATTATTTGTTAAATCATCAAAGCAATATTAGAGAATTAGGCTCACTACATGAGTCCTAACAGTTTGATGCCGGATTTGATTTACAATGTGATGAATGAAACTTCAGCGAAACGGTTGTGAAAAACACTCAATGAGAAGTATTTAACGAAGAGCATTGAGAATCGGCTTCATTTGAAGAAGATGTTTTACTAATTCAAGATGAAGAGGGGAGTTTCCATTAGAGAGCATGTCAATAATTTCACAAAATTGCTATCGGATGTGGCTAATATGGATATCATAGTAGAGGATGAATAAAAGGCGATATTGTTGCTATGTTTAATGCCAGAGGATAATTACGGTACCTTTGTCCTTACGATGATCAATAGTAGAACCACTGTCAGCTATAAGGAGGTGACCTCAGTATTGGTTAATTATGAGTTGAGGAAGAG
Source organism: Asparagus officinalis (assembly GCF_001876935.1). Lineage (NCBI taxonomy): Eukaryota > Viridiplantae > Streptophyta > Magnoliopsida > Asparagales > Asparagaceae > Asparagus > Asparagus officinalis. The sequence goes on along the minus strand of NC_033799.1, from coordinate 70,080,943 downwards.
TGATAGTGAATCCTTCGAGAAAGCATCGGGAGATGCATTGGCAACGAGAGGTCGTAGTCCCAAACCCCGTCCATTTAATCACTCAAAATCAAAGCCAAGAGGTGGTCATAGAAGTGTGGGTAGGAATCAATATGCTTTTTGCAAAGAGGATGGACATTGGAAAAGTGAATGCCCAAAGTTAAAAGATAGACCTGGGAATAACAAAGGGAAAGTCGATCAGACGTCAGATGTGAATATTACGAAAGTTAGTGGTGATAATTTAGATTCAGATTCTTCAGGCTATTCATGCCCAATATTATTGTTAGTTTGTTATGCAGACTCTACAGAGTGGATATTGGATTCAGGTGCTACATACCATATTTACCCTAGGAGGGATTGGTTCTCTAACTTTGAAAAGTTGGAGAGAGGGGATGTCGTGTTAATGGGAAATGATCACGTATGTCCCATTGGTGGTATTGAAACAGTTCGAATTAGGATGTGTGATGGTGTGATTAGGGAGTTGAAGGAATTAAGATTCGTTCATCAATTAACGAAGAATATCATTTCACTTGGAACTTTGGAGGCATCAGATTATAGGGTGATCTTAGATAATGCAACCTTGAAGGTTACAAAGGGGTCCATGGTGGTAATGACAGGTTTTAGAGAAAATAATCTTTACTACTTGAAGGGCAAGACAGAAGGTCTGACAACTTCTATTACCACAGAGGAGGATATTACCAGTCTATGGAACATGATGTTAGGACACACTGGTGATAAGTCCCCACAGTTATTGGCGAAATAGGGGCTATTGAAGGGTGTAAAGACCTGCAATATGGAATTGTGTGAATATTGCATACTTGGGAAGAAGATAAAACTGAAATTCGGCACCGCAATTCATAACACCCAAGATATATTAGATTACGTTAACACAGATGTTTGGGGTTCTTCCAAGAACACATCTCTTGGTGGGGCTAATTATTTTATCACTTTCATTGATGATTATTCCTGGAGGAATTGGGTATATACCATGAAGCATAAACATGAGCTTCTGGATATCTTTGTGGAATGGAAAAAATAAAATGGAGCTGTAAACAGGTAGAAAGGTGAAAGTACTCTGTTCTGATAATGGTGGTGAGTACAAGAGTGATCCATTTTTGTAGTTTTGCCGGGATCACGACATTAGGCGCCATTTCATAGTTAGGGAGACACCGCAATAAAATAGGGTGAACAAGAGATTGAATCGTACCTTACTGGAGAAGGTGTATTGTATGCTCTCACAGAGTGGATTAGCTAGATCCTTTTTGGCCGAGGCGTTGGTTTATGTGAGCCATCTCGTGAATAGGTTGTTGTGTACTGCGATACATGAAAAGACTCCTATTGAGGTATGGTCCGATTTAGTGGCTAGTAAGTATGATTTGATTCGGATATTTGGGTGTCCACCTTACTATCATGTGAATGATGGGAAATTAAATTCAAGGGCTAGAAAAGTAGTCTTTGTGGGTTTTAGAGATGGAGTTAAAGGCTTCAAGTTGTGGGATCCAAAAGACAAGAAGATGATCATTAGCAGATATGTCACATTTAATGAGGCTTACATGATGAGGCCTCAGATTCCTCAGCAAGTGGAGAAAGGTCAGACTAGTGGGGTATCATAGCAGGTTGAGGATGATGTGACTCCATAGACTTCAGATAGCATAGTATCTATGGAGGATCCTACAGAGGTGATACTGGGAGGAGATGATATGACAGATGTGCATGTGGAGGATACAGTGGATGTTCAGACTCAGGGACAGGATCATATTCAGGAGTCCATTGCAGCTAATAGACCAAGAAGAAATATTTGTCGGTCATCTATGTATAATAATGTGATGATTGCATATGCTTTGTCAGTGGAGGTTATTGATGACTCGGTTCCTTTTACATATAAGGAAGTAGAGTTGAGCTCTGATTCAATCCGGTGGAGGGAAGCTATGAAGGAGGAGATGCATTCTCTTCAAAAGAATGACACTTGGGAACTTGTAAAATTACTTAAGGGTAAGAAAGCAATTGGATGCAAGTGGGTATATGTAAATAAAGAAGGATCTTCTGATAGAGACATTCGATACAAAACCAGATTAGTTGCCAAAGGGTATGCCCAACTTGATGGTATTGATTACAACGAGGTATTCACACCTGTTGTGAAGCATTCATCGATAAAAATACTATTGGTATTATTGGCACAGCTGTATTTGGATTTGGTCTAGATGGATGTGAAAACAGTCTTTTTACATGGAGATTTAGAAGAGGAGATCTATATGTCATAACCAATGGGTTTTAGAGCTGCAGACAAGGAAGATTTATTATGTAAACTGACGAAATCTCTTTATGGATTGAAGCAATCATCTCGACAATGGTACAAGAGATTCGATAGTTTTATGATTGGCCAATGGTGCACGAGGAGCCCATATGACCCATGTGTGTACATGCATAAGCTACAAAATGGTGAGTATATTTATTTGTTGTTATATATTAACGATATACTCATTGCTTCTAGGAATACTTCAGCTATTAGGAAGTTGAAAAAGGAATTGTCATCCGAATTTGAGATGAAAGACACTGGAGAAGCAAAGAAGATATTAGGTATGGAAATTGAGAGAGACAGGGTGAAGGGGAGATAGAAGTTGACTCGGAGGAACTACTTAAAAAAGATGCTGAAGAAATTCAGTTTTGATGGTAATACCAAGGCGGTGAGTACTCCATTAGTTCCCTATTTTAAGCTATCAGCTAAGATGTCACCTATTTTAGTTGAGGATCGTGAATACATGTCCAAAGTTTTATATACCAATATTGTGGGTAGCTTGATGTATGCAATGATATGTACAAGGCTAGATTTGTCACACGTTGTGAGCATGGTGTCTAGGTACATGCATAACCTCGGGAAAGGTCATTGGGAGGCCATGAAGTGGATTCTATGGTATATCAAAGGTACTGTGGATGTTGGTTTGGTATTTGAGAAGAATGGGAGAAATGAGCAGGATTGTGTTGGATATGTGGTTTCGGATTACGCTTGAGATCTTGGCAAGCACCGATCTACTACTGGATATGTGTTTACACTAGCAGGAACACTGGTGTGTTGGAGATATATACTTCAGTCAACAGTGACTCTTTCTACTATGGAGGCAGAGTATATGGCGTTTACTAAAGCTGTGAAGGAAGCTTTGTGGTTGTAGGGGTTATTGGATGACTTAGGGATTGTATAGGATACCATCAGGGTAAAATATGATAGCATGTCAGCTATTTATTTGGCAAAGAACCAGGTGTATCATGCCAGAGCAAAGCACATTGATGTCAGGTTCTATTTTGTACGAGATGTCTTGGATGATGGAGATGTTAAATTAGAGAAGATCCACACAAAGGACAATCCAGTAGATATGTTGACCAAAGTTGTCACCGGGATAAAATTTGGTTATTGTTTGGAGTTGTTGAATATTCTTTGTTGTTGAGGTCCTTTTGGAGGTCATTTGGGTGAACTACGTGAGACTTGATTCCTTGAGAAAGAGGATATGTAGACAGTCAGTTTGATGCAACCAGTTTAATGAGTTGATACTGACATGGTGGAGATTATTCACATTCTCATTTGGGTTTCCGACTTGTTGTGGATTGAGTCCGTTGTCGTGGATTAGTTTCACTTCATACTGGGCGCAACGAGTGGGATGATTGGTACTGGGGTCGGCTCAGTTTTAGGAAAATTTCACCGAGGTGGAGAATTATAGAAACGGTGACGAAAAATAGGAAAAACAAAGCAGGCATTTAGGTGTTGGCCTGTCGACCGCGAGGACAAACCTGGTTGATTGGATTCATGCATAGAACAGGGGGAGTTTCTTCTCCCTGGTCGGTCGACCGCGAGCTCAAGCCTAGTCGACCGAACCCTGTTGATTCTGCAGGCTAAGTTTTCAGCCTGCTGGCCGATTGACTGCGGGGAGCAGTCCGATCGACCGCGATGTGGTTTTTAGGCCTGGGCTCAGTTTCCTGATCTTTTGTTGATATAAATACAAACACGTTTTAGGTTTATAAAAAGGGACACAAAAAGAGAGACTTTTGAGCACTTTGTCTAGGAAAATTTGTGAGGGATTTAAGAGTTTTGTTTGTGAGATTAAATTGAGTGATTGTAATCTCTATTTGTACTCTCTCTCTCTATTAGTGAAAACTATCTCATCCTTGCCCCGTGGACGTAGACACATTGCCGAACCATGTAAAATTGTGTCTTGCTTGTGTGGTGCTTATTTTTTTTTTTGTTCGATTTTTGCTCCTATCTTGTTCACTTGTTGTGTTTCGGATTCCGCTGCGCACAATAGTGAGAAAATTTCATAGAAGAGAAGAAAATAATGTGCGAGGTGGTTAAGATGTAAATAGAGATTGGATTATAGGTTAATAGGCTTTTAGATTGAAGTTAAACAATTAATGGGCCCCCTGAGAATTAATTCAGAGATATACCATATACGCATTTGCATGAAAAACAAATTTGTAAATTTATTAGGCTTGCATAGGCTTGGGTATTACAGATGTGATGATAAATTTTGAGGATATGCAAATTGTGTTTTGATTAGAGGACAAGAGGCATTTGTGAACTCCCATTTTTAAGGGATTGATGGACTATGGGGCTAATATATTAGAGTGGCTTTGTAGGGGAGAACTTGAGTGCTATGTTATTGCCATAGAGGCTAGTGATCAAATTTTTTTTAGGGGTGTCTATTGTTGGCTAAGTCGGATGTTGGTAGGTAGTGTTACGACATTTGATGGTTAAATAGGTTCCTACCGAGCTACTATACCATCAAGGATTTGGGATTAGATGATTGTTCTAAAGGATGAATTGAAGCCGATTAACATGCTGCCTTACACTCATTTTTAAAAGGAGGAGATAGAGAGATAGGTACGTAGAAGAGATGCTAAAAATCAGATTGATTAGATCCAGTCAAAATCCTTTTTCATCATCTATTCTTTGGGTCGGAAAGAAAGATGGACCACTGAGGTTCTGCACAGATTATAGACTTCGAATGAAGCAGCAATTAGGGATCAATTTCGTATTCTGGTAGTTGATGAGACGCTGGATAAGTTGCATATATGGTGCTACAGTGTTTTTGAAGCTAGATTTGAGGGTTGGTTACCATCACATTCGGATGAGAGTGGAGAATATGTCAAGCTACATGAAATTCTAAAGAGTGTAGTTATAGATCGGGGGAAGCTATGCATGAGCTCTTCATGGCAGGAGTTGTTCACGCTGTAATGAAGTCAATTTAAGGGGAGTTTATCTTATCAACCAAAACCTAGTATGTTGATATATGATGGTCCACTGCCAATCCTACCATCCTATGAGCAGGAATTGTTAGCGAGGATGAGCAGGAATTGTTAGCGAGGGATGAGGTGTTGGCGTGGGGGTGAAATAGTATGTTGAGGGAAGGCTTGACATGACTTTCGAGCCGGACGAGTATGTGTATCTGAAGTTAGCAGTATTATAAATGGTGTTCAGTGAAGAAGAGATTTAATATTGTGAGTTGTTAATCAAGTCCGGATTGGTAGTTTGAATCCTAGTTAGTAGATAGAATTCTAGTTAGAATAGAATACTAGTTAGTAGAGAGTTTTCTAGTTATTGGATAAAGATTAGAGTTGTAATCTTATCCCTAAGTGTTTATATATATGTAAACAAGTCTTTGTTTCTTTAATACGTGAATAGAAAAAAACCTGTAAACTCCTTCACCAAAAGTTTTCGGCTCCCTTGTCTTCATCTCTGTTTTTGTTCGTCAGCAAATCAAAGGCCCTTTTCCGGCCTGTGTTAATCAACCAACAAGCCAAAACAGAGGCTAAAATTCCTGCAGTCTTCAGTTTCAGATCTGATTCAGGCCGATCCTATTAGAAAGCCAACAAGTGGTATCAGAGCCGGTGTATGCCTAAGTATCAACCAAGATCTGAAGAGATGACGAATTTGGAGAAGATGACGACCAAGGTGGGTTCCCTCTCTCTTCAATACCCGATGCTATCGAGGGATAACTATGCTTCGTGGGAAATCAAGATGAAAGTCTACATGAAGGCTCAAGACGTATGGGACGCCATTGAGCCCGCGGCAGGCATGTCCGTGGAACACAGGAAGGATCAGATGGCGTTGGCGGCCATCTACCAGGGGATTCCTGAAGAGACTTTGATGGTGATTGCAGAGAAGCAGAAGGCAAAAGAGGCATGGGAGACGTTGAAAACAATGCATCTAGGAGCGGATCGTGTGAGGAACGCGAAGGTGCAGACCTTGAAGTCCGAGTTCGAACTTCTCCGGATGAAGGAGAATGACAACGTCGACGATTTTTCGACGAAGTTGACAGGAGTCGTCAACAAGATCCGGGCTTTAGGCGGCGAGATGGAGGAGAACTACGTCGTCAGAAAGCTACTTCGGGCGGTACCGGAGAGATTCCTTACTATCGTCTCCACGATTGAACAGTTCGGGGACATCGACGACATGACACTCGAGGAGGCGATCGGGCGCCTCAAAGCCCACGAGGAGAGGGCACGTGTTTTTCGAAACAACGTCGACGATCACCTATTGTTGACGCATGCGGAGTGGCAAGCAAGGAGCAAGAAGAACGGCGGAGGCTTCATCTCAACACCTACAACCAATGATGGCAGCGGTCGAGGACGAGGTCGCGGGGCCGGTCGTGGGCGTGGCCGTGGCCAAAGAGGCCGAGGCGGACAGCAGTACCACGGCAGCGGGCAGCAGCACCACGCTGCCCAAGCAGGCCGCGGAGGGGAGCACGGCGGCCAGGCAGGCCGAGGCGGCTTCGGCGGCAGAGGAGGACGTCCAGGAGGTGGTTTCGGCCATGGAGGTGCAGCTCGCCAGGAGGGGGAGAGTAGCACAAGCGGTGGTCGAGACAAATCCAACATCAAATGCTTCAATTGCGGAGTATACGGGCACTTTCAGTCGGAGTGTCACAAACAACGCCGCAACCATGAACAGGAGGCTCATCTCACCCGTGCATATGACGAGGAGCCAACCTTGATGATGACTGCTACTACCTGAGGTATACTATATTCCGAGTTTGAAATCTAACATTATTAGCCTTGGTCAGATGACTGAAGATGGAAGCAACGTTGTGATTTCTGGTGAGTTCCTGAGGGTGTTTGATAGGAACGGTGCTCTCTTGATGAGGGTGACACGTTCAACTAACCGATTGTACAGGATAGAGTTAAAGACTTGCAAGCCGGCGTGTTTGATGGCGAATATTAACGATCCAGCTTGGCTATGGCATGCTCGCCTTGGGCATGTCAATTTCTTCACCCTCAAGATGATGACTGAAAAGCGGATGGCTTCCGGGTTGCCGAAGATCTTACACCCGAATCAACTATGCGAAGTATGCCTCGTCGCCAAGCAAGCAAGACTGCCGTTCCCTTCACAAGCAAATTTCAGAGCTCAGAAGCCGCTGGAGTTACTACATGCAGATCTATGCGGTCCTATCACCCCACCTACACTTGCTGGGAACAACTACTTCCTTCTTATAGTTGATGATTTCAGCCGATGGATGTGGGTATACATGTTGAAGGCCAAGAGTCAAGCTTGTGAAATCTTCAAGAAGTTCAAAACAGAGGTTGAGAACGCATGTGACCATAAGGTGAAGACATTGAGGACGGATCGTGGTGGTGAGTTCTTGTCAAAGGAGTTCACCAAGTTTTGTGAAGACTATGGCATCAAGCGTCATCTCACTGCACCGTACACCCCGCAGCAAAACGGTGTAGTGGAGAGGCGTAACCGCACGGTGATGGACATGGCGAGAAGCCTACTTAAGAGCATGCATATACCTGGAACCATGTGGGGCGAAGCGGTTAGGCACGCGGTGTACACCCTCAACCGACTACCAACTAAGGCGTTGCACGACCACACACCCTACGAAGCTTGGTTTGGTAAGAAACCCCACCTAGAACACTTGAGAGTTTTCGGATGTGTGGCGCATGTGAAAATTGCAGGCCCTTCGCACAAGAAACTCGACGACCGGAGCACGCCAATGGTGTATATTGGAGTAGAGGAAGGAAGCAAAGCGCATCGCCTTTACGACCCTCATCACGGCAGAATTCAGGTCAGCAGGGATGTCGCTTTTGAGGAAGGAAAAGAATGGGAATGGAGCGCCGATGGAGTCGAAAGATCACCTAACTGGACGGAGTTCACAGCGGAAGGGGAGACCACAACAGCCGGCGGAGTTCCAGCCCTCCAAACTGGACAGAATGCGGCCCGAAGCAGGGAACCTCTTGCTGGCCGAATACCCCCTGCAGGAACAGCCCCTGCAGGAACTCTGGCTGGCCGAACCAGCGCGCTGCAGCAGGGCGCTGCTGCTGCTGGAACATCTGCTGGAACTGTTGCTGGACCACCTGCTGCAGGAACTCAAATTGTAGCGGTGCTGACCGGAGATGAGTCTGGACAGCCGGCGCACGGCGAGGGCGCAGCAAAGCAAGTGCCCGAACGCAGTCACACGACTGCTGGGCCAGGTCCAGGAACAGCTGCGTGTGGCAGCAGATCCAGCGATGTTAGAACTGTCCGACCCCTGAAGCAGCAGAGATGACCCTGTAGCTATCGGATCCCTTGTGGACATCTAATGCGGAGCACGGAGTGATTGTCTCCTGGCAGAAGAGTTTACCTGATCACAGAAGAACCTGCAAATACATTGAGGCTGGCAAGCAGTCGAAATGGCGGAACTCCATGGAGAAGGAAAATAGAGGCCATCGAGAAGAGCAAGACTTGGGTACGTGCACGGAGTTACGCGGGGTTCCAAACCCATTGGTCTCAAATGGGTGTACAAGCTGAAAGAAGGACAATGAAGGCAACATCCTCAAGCACAAAAGCAAGACTTGTAGCAAAAGGGTGACGTCAGCCAGCAAGGCGTAGGACTTCGATGAGGTGGTTTGCACCTGTGGCGATGGCTTGATACGCATGCAGAATAATCCTCGCTCATAATCAGCCACAGGAATGGTGGGAGGTGCACCATCTGGATGTGCAAGTCCTGCATTCCTAAATGGGATCTCCAGGAAGAAGTGTATTTGGTTCAAACCTGAACGGGTTCGTTTGTGAAGAATCAAGAGCACAAAGGTTTACAAGCTTTCAAAGGCCTCACGGTCTACGCCAACGCACCTCGGGCTTGGAACACGCGCAGCTCGACAAGTGCATGGAAGGGCATCGGAATTGCAAGATGTACCAAGGAGCAGGCGGTATAACACAAGAGTAACAGAGGGGATTACACTCATTGTTGGTGTGTACGTAAGATGACTTGATCGTATACGGGGCTCGAGGGCGGATGATGATAAAGTTTGCAAGCACAATGAGAAGGAGTTCGAGATGAGTGGACGCTTGTTCTAGCTTCCTATTACTTGGCAATCGAGGTGGATCAGCGAGATGATTGTATTGCACTAAGGCAGGGCGCCTACTGCGAAGAGGTTTTGGGTCAGTTTCGGCAATGATGGATTGGCAAACCACGACGGCAATATCCTATGGAAACAAAGCTAAAGCTTGGAAAGGATTCCGAAGGAAACCGGTGGAACGTGACTGGAGTATAGATGATTATCGATCTTTGCGGTATCTAACTCACAGTCCCGACCCGAATCATCACATATGCCGTGGGGATTGTGATAGGGTACACTGGAGGCACCACCCTACAGTTTTGCATAGCACAGGTTGTCAAGCATATTTTGAGGTAACGTGAAGGGTACTAATGTCCAAGCGGATGGTGTACAACGGAGGTCGAGGCAATGAGAGTTGGTGGGATCAGCTGACAGTGACGCTTGCGTGAGAATGTTGATGATAGGCGCAGCAACAGGCGGTCATGGCATTTTTATCTAGGTGAGCAGCTTGTCACACTTGGACTCAACAGACGACAGAAGACGGTGGCTTTATCATCACTGGCGAGCAGAATTATGGCGGCAACTGCAGGCAGCGTGCAAGGCTTGTGGTTGAGGAGTTTTGAATCAGCGAGGTGATTGGAGTGAGCCCAAGCCGGTCACGACACTCTATCGTGCGACAAACAAAGTCCGCGATTCTTGATGAAGAGAATCGCAGTTTCATGGAAGAAGCAAGCGATATCAGACAGCATGTCCCGTTTTCACGTTCATTCGTGAGCGTTGTGTTGGAGCGAGGACAGATTAAAGTGAGTTCGTGAGTCACGGAGCGAGCAGCGAGCGGATATTCTCACGAAGGCACTAGCAAGGGTGAAGTTCATCGAGATGGCGGAGCTACTAGGAGTAAGGGACTTGGAATGACTCGTTCCAGATTAAGGGGAGATTGAGTGTTAATCAAGTCCGGATTGGTAGTTTTGAATCCTAGTTAGTAGATTAGAATTCTAGTTAGAATAGAATAACTAGTTAGTAGAGAGTTTTCTAGTTATTGGATAAAGATTAGAGTTGTAATCTTATCCCTAAGTGTTTATATATTTGTAAACAAGTCTTTGTTTCTTTAATACGTGAATAGAAAAAAACCTGTAAACTCCTTCACCAAAAGTTTTCGGCTCCCTTGTTTTCATCTCTGTTTTTGTTCGTCAGCAAATCAAAGGCCCTTTTCCGGCCTGTGTTAATCAACCAACAAGCCAAAACAGAGGCTAAAATTCCTGCAGTCTTCAGTTTCAGATCTGATTCAGGCCGATCCTATTAGAAAGCCAACAAATATGAAGTTGCTGAACTATTATTGATCATTCTTTTGCATGTCATCAACTATCAAGCCCATTCATATCGAGTTATAATGTAATTTTTTATAAATTGGCTTAGTATTTTAACGTTTGCTGGATGCATATATACGTCGAAGTAAATAAGGAGACGGAAGGGTCCAAAGATGTATTGGTTCGCTGAAAATGGATCATCGCAATCTTTGATTATACACCATGATACAAAGTGTTTCTATCTTTATCCTAAGTTCACCATCCTAGTTAATCATGTTTATAGCGTAGTATAATTAGGAACATCAAAATTATGCCTTATTTAAAGTTTTGATTTTGTTTTAGTGTTATGCAGCTAGAGGAAAAGATAACACACTCAAATAATCCCTACCAAGACACATAAAATAAGTCTGTGTTGAACTTCGATAATTTGAACATGCCTTTATTTTAGTTCCTGTGACACGCAGTCCTAAAGTTCTATTCAAATGCTTTGTGAAATTGTAATAACTGAGTTTCATATTAAGTTAGAAGGCTAACTTTTTATGAACAATATTTAGGAAAAGCCCACAGTCATTTTTGTATTCATAGGATTTGTTGAGGCCCATTCCTTCTAGTATTTTATTTCATTTTGTATTGTTGAAGGCCCAAATACCCCTATAGCTCATATGGATCTCAAATGGAAATCTCTGCCCATCGAACCTCTATTAGGTTTCTTAGGCAGTTATCATCCCAAGGGAAAAGAAAAAAAAAATAATAACAATAATATGTGGGATTTTTCCTATAACTACCTAACCAATTTCTTCCGTAAAACAAAAAATAACCAAATGATCCCTAATCCTAAGGGGGGTTAGTCATCTAGAACTTAAAACTGGAACTGGGATAATTTGTGGATAAATTTTTAAGGTGTTAGTCACATAGAACTAGGAAATGGGATATTTTTTTATAGTGTTAGTCAAGTAGAACTTTTGTAGAACTAGAACTGTATTATTTTTTTTGGTGCGTTAGTCAAGTTGAATTCTACTAGAATTAGAATTGGGATAATTGGCCATAATTATCCCATAAATTATACTACCTATATATATATATAACCATAAGTTCTCCTCTCTCAAATTATCCCACACATTGGAAAGAATACAATTGGGAAAAAAAGTGAAACGTCGCCTCCCTCCCTCTTGGTTAGTTTCTCTGCCAAGAAAATTTCTCTGCCATGAAGTCAATCATCCGTTCATTTTTCTGTCTTTACTTTATTTTTGTGATGATTAGATCTTTTATTATTATCTTCAAGATGTATTACTTTATTGATAGCTTTTTGACGTTAAATTACTTTATTATTATTCCATATGGCATTTTGATAGGGGGAGCAATCCCTATATCTTTTTATGTTTGATACTCACCCGTGCTTATTGATAGGGGGAGCTTTCGCTCTCTTATTCTTTTTGTCCCCTTTTTTATGTTGTTAAAGGGGGAGAAATATTGTGAGTATATGTATATTCCTTCTTGTTTATATGCATGTGAATTATAAATTATATATTCATTTCCTTCATGCATATATTTCTTTTTGTAAATTGTTTGTCATCATCAAAAAGGGGGAGATTGTTGGCCTTCTTGTTTTGATGATGTTTAACAAACAATTTATTACTAATGTTGTTTGTCTAGTGTTTGTGCATTTCTATGTTTTTTAGACAAACAACGTAGTTGGAGGATGGATGGATTGCGCCATAACGACGATATCAAATGGAGGTTGGCGGAATTGTGGAGTGAAGCAACATGCAATTCATAGTTAAAGATCAAGTTCAAGCTTCATCCGCATGTATGCCAAGTTGAGCTACAATGAAGATCAAGATCATTGCTTGGGTATATTTAGTATAGGTTTATATCATGTGTTAATTCTATAAGCTCAAACATACACACACATATATATTTGTGATTTTCGTAACTATAAGTGTTTTTATGAAAAATAAGTTTTGGACTATATTTACATCATAAACAACTTTTATTATGTCCATATAAATATTTCATAAGCTTTCAAAACTTGTTTTGAGTCAAAAATAACAATCACATGTTTTTTCATATATACGTCTTTTAGTGCTTTTGCAGAATACAGTGTTTTTTCACAAATTATAAATGCAAATTGAGAAATTCTTTTTCTAACATGTTTGTTTTCATGTTTACAAACATTTCGCAAAGTTTCATCAATTTTGGAATTGATTTGTTTTGTTTAAAAGAATTTACAAAATCATGTTTTTCATTCGTGCATGTTCGTGCATGTTTTACAAAACAGATGAGTTTTCATAAATGGGAAGTGATATTCAAGAAATTCTTTCTTTGACATATTTATCTACATGTTTAGAAACTTTTCTCAAAAGTTTACTATTTTTGGAGTTGATTTACTGTGCCTAATTGATTTTACAAAATCGTATATGTTAACAGTTTTTCAGAAACTGTAAATTTGTGTTCAAATATTTATTTCTCTCAACTGAGAAAATATTTTTCAGATATTCTTTCCCTGTCATGTTATTATACATGTCTAGAACATTCCCACAATATTTTATAATTTTTGGAGTTAATTTACTATTTTAAATTGATTTTACAAAACAGCTGCGCACTGCTACAGTACTCCGGTCGACCGGACCGGTCGACCGGAAATGTCTCTGGAGGTTGGTTACTGTAGCAAACGGCTATATTTTCCAGATTTATATATATCCGTTATTTTGTATTTTTGCTTGGTTTTCTTGGGTTTTTGGGCTTGTTTCATGAGCCTATATATACTCCATGCCCTCATACTTCTAAGGGCACTTAAGAAATGTTTTAAACAAGTTTAAAGAGTTTTAAACAATGGTTTAAGTATGTTTTAGTGTTTGTTTGTTTTGAAGATTGCTTTCACAAGTGGAGGAGATCATCTTCTTGTTTGGGCTCCAATCTCCATCTCTCCATCTTGTCATCTATTGGAGAAGTTTTCCAAACTCTATCTAACTTTACATTTGCTTAGTTATTTGATTATCATTCTTTAAAGCTAGTTTTTTATATAGAGTTAGATTTGATTATATTATCTCATTGTTACACACACCCACTTGAGCTTATTGTATTTGCATACATAGTATATTAGGGTTGTGAGAGATTGTAACATTGAGTTGTGCTTAATTGTGTTCTCATCTATTGTAGAGAACAAATTTATATTTGTTACATTGTGAGTGGTGTAAGGTTTTCGGTGAGCTAGAAAACCGAGTGTGTTGTGAAGTTTTCGGTGAACTAGAAAACCGAGTGTGAGGAGTGAACGTTGTTCGGTGAGCGTTGAAAACCGACACTGTGAGGTGTAAACGTTATTCGGGTGAGCGTAGAAAACCCGGTTGTAACCGAGTGTGTAGAAGAAGTTCCGGCTTCCAAACCGGATTGTGTTAGTGGATTTCTCCCCGGGAGTGGGGAGCGGAGACGTAGGACGGAAGGTCCGAACTCCGTGATCATATTGCTTGTTTGAGTGTGCTTTGGCGTTCTTTCATATTTATGTTCATATCTTATATCGCCATTGTCATTAGCTCATTATCTATATCATCCACTATCTTGTTTAGATTGTTTACCCCTTGTGTTAGTTTATATATCCTTGCATATATATATTCATCATATAGGATATATCTCATTGTTCATATTGCTTATCCTAGCTTACATATCTTGTTGTATTTCATACTTACTAGTATAACTTGTGAATTAGTTTTAATTGGCATTTAATCGGATTAGATTAGCATAAGACCCTAATCACCCCCCTCTAGGGTCCAACAAAATCCGTCGGAATCCTTTGGATCTCCTCATTAGATTAGCATAAGACCCTAATCACCCCTCCTCTAGGGTCTAACAATTGGTATCAGAGCTTGGTGCTCTTTGATTTAAGGTCTAATCGCCTTGAGTTAAAGATCCAAGTTATATTTTTGTGCTAATCTTGTTTTGATTGCATTTGTATCTTGCTTGCATATTTTTTACAAATTATGGATATGAATGATGCATCTTGTTTAGGCTATGATTCTAGTATTGCTCCTAAATTCAATGTTTTCCCCTATGCTCAATGGTGTTTTAGATTCAAATTATTTGTTCAATCTAAAAATATCGATTTATGGGAAGTCATTGATTGTGCTTATATTGTGCCCACGTTGGAGAAATCCAAGTGGAGCAAACATGATAAAAAGATGTTTATTATGAACAAGCTTATGTAAGAATTTTTATTAAATGAATTTGATATGCATTTGATTTATTTATGTCTAACAAGCTTGATGATTTTGATAGCGCTTATACATTATGGAAATTCATAGAAGCGCATCAAGGAGACTTGGAGGCGATCCGACAAGCTTTGGAGGATCCCGCTTCAAGTTCAAAAGGAGCTTCATGCACATGTGCACTAGGCGATAGCCCTAGTGAGGTTTGCGAGTTCGAATTCATAAATAATTTATCTAGTGACGAACTTGCTTGTGCTTCCGAAAAATTATTGCATGCCTATAAGAAATTGCAAAATGATTTCATTAATTTACAAAGCAAGCATTTCTTAGTTTGATAATATTTCTAATGAGAATGTGATCCTCAAAGAAAAGAATGATAAATTAACTTCGGATCATGATTCATTGCTTTCAAACTTTGCTATTTTAACTCATGAAAAAGAAAATGCCATGCTAGAAGTAGAGTCTATTAGAAATGAAGTTCTATCATTCAAAAATAATCATGTTTGCTCTACTTCTTATGACAATGCACACATATCTCATGATGAATTGAATCTTGTAAAAAACCGCATATCTTGTTTAGATTCAACCTTAAAAGCATGCATTGTGAAAAATGATAAGCTTATGAACTTGTGTGCAAAGTCCCGTGTTAACACTTCCAAATCAAACACTCACTATGCACACATGTATAGCAAAATTTATAAATGCTCTATTTGCGGCCGTAAAGGCCACTTAGGTAAATTTTGCTATGATGCACAAAAACATAAGAATATTAATCCTTATTGTGCATCTCATAAGACTTCTTCATCACATTCACATGTACACACACATATAGATCATCATAAACATGTCCATGTGTACAAATGTGATTTTTGTGGTCGATTTGGTCACTTGGCTAAATTTTGTTTTGATTTAAAGAGAGTTTCACATTTGCAAAACAATTTTAAAAGACCATCCATGTTTGCAAATGTTTCTAATGTTTCCCGTGCACAACCGTTTGGTCAACATAAACAAATGCTTCCTTTCCATTGTACTTATTGCAATCGAAA
>NC_033799.1:69989361-70058457 GCF_001876935.1 Asparagus officinalis | reverse complement strand
TTTGTAAAATCAATTTAAAATAGTAAATGAACTCCAAAAATTATGAAATTTTGTGGGAATGTTCTAGACATGTAGAAAAACATGTCAGAGAAAGAATTTCGGAAAAATCTTTTCCCAGTTGAGAGAAATAAATGTTTTAACACAACAATACAGTTTCTGAAAATTAAAATTTTGAGGGAAGTTTCTAAACATGTAGGTAAACATGTCAGAGAAAGAATTTTTCAAATATCACTTCCCATTTGCGAAAACTCATCTGTTTTGTGAAACATGCACGAACATGTGCACGAACGAAAACGTGAATTTGTAAATTCCTTTAAACATAACAAATCAATTCCAAACTTGATGAAACTTTGAGAAATGTTTGTAAACATGAAAACAAACATGTTAGAAAAATAATTTCTCAATTTGCATTTATAATTTATGAAAAAACACTGTATTCTGCAAAAGCACTAAAAGACGTATATATGAAAAAACATGTGATTGTTATTTTTGACTCAAAACAAGTTTTGAAAACTTATGGAATATTTATATGGACATAATAAAAGTTGTTTATGATGTAAATATAGTCCAAAACTTATTTTGCATAAAAACACTTATAGTTACGAAAATCACAAATATATATGTGTGTGTATGTTTGAGCTTATAGGATTAACACACATAATATAAACCTATACTAAATATACCCAAGCTTGATGAAGGTCTTCAATGAGCATGACTTGGTAAACTTTACGGAAGAAGCTTGTAATTGGATCTTTAACTTGAATTAATGTTGTTTCACTCCATAAATCCGCCAACCTCTATTTGATATGATCGTTAAGGCTCGATTCCATCCATCCTCCAATTACGTTGTTTGTCTACAAAACATAGGAATGCACAAACACTAGACAAACAACATTAGTAATAAATTGTTTGTTAAACATCATCAAAACAAGAAGGCCAACAATCTCCCCCTTTTTGATGATGACAAACAATTTACAAAAAAGGAATATATGCATGAAGGAAATGAACATATACAAGATAATACACATGCATATAAATGTATACTCACAATATTTCTCCCCCTTTGACAATATCAAAAAGGGGACAAAAGGATTAAGAGAGCGAAAGCTCCCCCTATCAATAAGTATAGGTGAGTATCAAACAAGTATAGGGATTGCTCCCCCTATCAAAAAGCCATATAGAATATATGCGATGAAGATCATGGCAAAACATACAAGTATAGGGATTGCTCCCCCTATCAAAATGCCATATAGAAAATGTGCAATAAATAAAGATTATGGCAAGCATGTGAGCAAGCATAAATGAAAAGATATGCTAAACACCACTCACAAGCAAACAAGATACAATGAGGACACATAATGATATGACATTATAAAGATAGTGTCTCATTATAAAAACCATGTATAATAATAGATTTATGAAATCAAAAGAAGAGGAACATGAGAATCATGCAAAAAGTTTTCAAATGAAAACAAATCAACCAAAAGAATTCATAAATCAAAGTTTATATTCAAAAACAATGTTTGATCAATAAAGAAAAATTTTCTTTACATAACTTTATCAAACCACTCATAGAATACATTATAAAGCACGAATAGATGATCCATTAGCACAAACACATAAATATCATCATATAAGTGAATTATAATGAATTCAAAAGCAACAAATCAAAGCACAATTTTTAAGAGAGGCAACAATTATATCAAGCTCTTGAGCTTGTTCCAACCCATATAATCATTTTAGCATCCGGTAAACTTGATTTGGGAATAAACACCCAATAAACCCCGAGGGTTATATAAATACAAACCTCTCATCAAAATCAAAGCTAGGAATTATGAAAACAAAAGAATTTGACCAATAAAAGGAATTGTTTTCATAAAAGTTTAAAATACATTTTTCAAAACCAAGAAAAAGAAAATTAAAACACTAAAATTCTTGGTTTAAAATCAAATTTGTTTTGGTACCAAAGTATTCTTGGTACCAAAAGATTTAGGGACATGAAAAACAAAATTAATAATCATGAAAACAAAAGAATTTGATCAATGAAAATTTGTTTTCATAAAAAGTTTCAAAGCATAATTTTCAAAACCAAGACAAAGAAGGATAAAAATATTAAAATTCTTAGTTTGAAAATCAAATTTGTTTTGGTACCCAAGAACTCTTGGTACCAAAAGATTTAGGGACATGACCCCTATCATTTAAGCTCAAAGCCTTAGGGTTATGAACCCTCTTAGGCATATATGGTGCACTAACATGGTCAAAACAATATTCATTCAAATGACCCTTCCGATTGCAATTTGTGCAATGAAAGAGATTCATTTGTTTTTGTGGACCATTAGCTCGTGCACGGGAATCATTTGCAAATAAAGATTTTCTTTTAAAATTATTTTGCAAATGAGAAACATTATTAAACAAAGGTGGTCTTTTTGGAGCAAATTGCAAATTTGAAGCATTTTGCAATCAAAACAAAATTTAGCAAGATGTCCAATCCTACCACAAACATCACATTTAAACTTTTGTGGTCTTTTAAAATCATTTGGCAAAAGTGAAGTTTTTTTCAAATCATAGCAAAATTTTGCCAAATGGCCGAAACGATCACAATAATCACACTTGAACACACTAGCATGCTTATGATGAACTTTGTGAGAATGAGCATGTGAATGTGTAAGTGATGAAGAAGCTACATGAGATGCACAAGGAGCATTAAAATTCTTAAGTTTGTGTGCATCATAGCAAAACTTAGCTAAATGACCTTGACGGCCGCAAATAGAACACTTAAAAGTTTTGCTATACATGTGTGCATAATGAGTGGATGATTTTGACTTAGCACACATATCCATAAGCTTCTTATGATTATTAATGCATGTTCTCAAAGTTGAATCTAAAGATGAAATACTATTTTTCATAAGATTCAAATCTTCATTTTTAGGCACATATGCATTTTTAGAAGTAGAACATAAATAGTCATTTATAAATGAAGCAGTGTTATTTTTTAGTATTATTTTGTATGTTCTTTACTTCTAACATGGCATTATCTTTTTCATGAGATAACTTGGTAAAGTTTGAAAGCAAAGAATCATGATCCAATTTTAATTTTTTATTGTTTTCTTTAAGGATCATATTTTCATTAGAAATAGTATCAAACTTAGAACTTAAAGACTCATGATCGGATTTCAAAATTGCATGCTTGCTTTGTAAATTAATGAAATCATTTGGCAATTTCTTATAGGCATGCAATAATTTATCGGAAGCACAAGCAAGTTCGTCACTAGATAAATTATTTATGAATTCGAACTCGCAAACCTCACTAGGGCTATCGCCTAGTGCACGTGTGCATGAAGCTTCTTTTGAACTTGAAGCGGGATCCTCTAAAGCTTGTCGGATCGCCTCCAAGTCCCCTTGATGTGCTTCAATAAATGTCCATAAGGTGTAAGCACTATCAAAAGAATCAAGCTTGTTAGACATAAATGAATCAAATGCATTTAATAAAAATTCTAACATAAGCTTGTTCATAATAAACATCTTTTTATCATGTTTGCTCCACTTGGATTTCTCCAACGTGGGCACAATATAAGCACAATCAATGACTTCCCATAAATCGATATTTTTAGATTGAATAAATAATTTGAATCTAAAACACCATTGAGCATAAGGGAAAACATTGAATTTAGGAGCAATACTAGAATTATAGCCTAAACAAGATGCATCATTCATATCCATAATTTGTAAAAATATGCAAGCAAGATACAAATATAATCAAAACAAGATTAGCACAAAGAGATAACTTGGATCTTTAACTCAAGGCGATTAGACCTTAAATCAAAGAGCACCAAGCTCTGATACCAATTGTTAGACCCTAGAGGGGGGGGTGATTAGGGTCTTATGCTAATCTAATCCGATTAAATGCCAATTAAAACTAATTCACAAGTTATCCTAGTAAGTATGAAATGCAACAAGATATGTAAGCTAGGATAAACAATATGAACAATGAGATATATCCTATATGATGAATATATATATGCAAGGATATATAAACTAACACAATGGGTAAACAATCTAAACAAGATAGTGGATGATATAGATAATAAGCTAATGACAATGGCGATATAAGATATGAACATAAATATGAATGAACGCCAAAGCACACTCAAACAAGCAATATGATCACGGAGTTCGGACCTTCCGTCCTACGTCTCCGCTCCCCACTCCTGGGGAGAAATCCACTATCACAACCGGGTTTTCTACGTTCACCCGAATAACGTTTATTCCTCACAGTGTCGGTTTTCAACGCTCACCGAACAACGTTCACTCCTCATACTCGGTTTTCTAGTTCACCGAAAACTTCACAACACACTCGGTTTTCTAGCTCACCGAAAACCTTACACCACTCACAATGTAACAAATATAAATTTGTTCTCTACAATAGATGAGAACACAATTAAGCACAACTCAATGTTACAATCTCTCACAACCCTAATATACTATGTATGCAATTACAATAAGCTCAAGTGGGTGTGTGTAACAATTAGATAATATAATCAAATCTAAACTCTATATAAAAAACTAGCTTTAAAGAATGATAATCAAATAACTAAGCAAATGTAAAGCTAGATAGAGTTTAGAAAACTTCTCCAATAGATGACAAGATGGAGAGATAGAGATTGGAGCCCAAACAAGAAGATGATCTCCTCCACTTGTGAAAGCAATCTTCAAACTAAACAAACACTAAAACACGCTTAAACCCTTGTTTAATACCCTTTAAACTTGTTTAAAACATTTCTTAAGAGCCCTTAGAAGTATGAGGGCATGGAGTATATATAGGCTCATGAAACAAGCCCAAAAACCCAAGAAAACTAAGCAAAAAGACAAAATAACGGATATATATATATATATATTTGGAAAATATAGCCGTTTGCTACAGTAACCAACCTCCAGAGACATTTCCGGTCGACCGGTCCGGTCGACCGGAGTACTGTAGCAGTGCGCAGCTATTTTGTAAAATCAATTTAAATTAGTAAATTAACTCCACAAATTATGAAATGCTGTGGGAATGTTCTAGACATGTAGAATAACATGTCAGAGAAAGAATTTCTAAAAATCTTTTCTCAGTTGAGAGAAATAAATATTTGAACACAAATTTACAGTTTTTGAAAAACTGTTAACATATACGATTTTGTAAAATCAATTAGGCACAGTAAATCAACTACAAAAATAGTAAAATTTTGAGAAACGTTTCTAAACATGTAGATAAACATGTCAAAGAAAGAATTTCTTGAATATCACTTTCCATTTATGAAAACGCATCTATTTTGTAAAACATGCACGAACATGCACGAATGAAAAACATGATTTTGTAAATTCTATTAAACATAACAAATCAATTCCAAACTTGATGAAACTTTGCAAAATGTTTGTAAAAATGAAAACAAACATGTTAGAAAAAGGAATTTCTCAATTTGCATTTATAATTTGTGAAAAAACACTATATTCTGCAAAAGCACTAAAAGACGTATATATGAAAAAACATGTGATTGTTATTTTTGACTCAAAACAAGTTTTGAAAACTTATGGAATATTTATATGGACATAATAAAAGTTGTTTATGATGTAAATATAGTCCAAAACAAAAAAATTTACAAATAAATAAAAATCTAAATCCCTAGAGTGACTCGACTTCCATCATCACACATGGCTTCTATCATCCCACATGGCATTTGCCATAGAATTTCTCTAAGCTCCTACAGCTGCTCGTTGAGTCTGTAACTCGTCTTCTTTATCGGAGTCATCGTCTGCATCAGCAACATTTCGTGGAGCTTCTAGTGGAGGATCATAAATGTCGAAGTTCAAATCTCATAACATCATAAAGAAAGAAAAATAAGCATTTTTCAGCCATTAACCCTTTGGACCAATCTCATCATGATCGCTGAAACCAAATCAGCAAATAAATGAAATGTACACAGGAATCATCCATGACCGCTAAACAGATGATCGACAGATGAACTATAAATATCTTAATCAATTTACTGAGTCGAGAGCCGATTTAATAATAATAGATATCACCATTAACCATTCAACATCTAATCATCAATGTGATCACAAAGTTGCTTTCTAACTTATAAAAAATATATATATAGCCCACATATCTTTAGCACTAACCCACCAACACTATATTCTTAACCTAAATCACTGTTGTGGAGAGAAAACTTAGATCAAACAAATAATAATAAAGTAATTTAACGTCAAAAAGCTATCAATAAAGTAATACATCTTAAAGATAATAATAAAAGATCTAATCATCACAAAAATAAAGTAAAGACAGAAAATTGAACGGATGATTGACTTCATGGCAGAGAAATTTTCTAGGCAGAGAAACTAACCAAGAGGGAGGGAGGCGACGTTTCACTTTTTTTCCCAATTGTATTCTTTCCAATGTATGGGATAATTTGAGAGAGGAGAACTTATGGTTATATATATAAGTAGTATAATTTATGGGATAATTATGACCAATTATCCCAATTCTAATTCTAGTAGAATTCAACTTGACTAACGCACCAAAAAAATAATACAGTTCTAGTTCTACAAAAGTTCTACTTGACTAACACTATAAAAAAATATCTCATTTCCTAGTTCTTTGTGACTAACACCTTAAAAATTTATCCCACAAATTATCCCAGTTCCAGTTTTAAGTTCTAGATGACTAAAAGGAATTTCCTAGCTAACTCTATCCCTTTATAACAAATCATTTTCCCCGCGCAACTCTTTTATTTTCATGATCATCTTATCTAAATACTAGTATTTCTTTCTAGAAAATCATGAGAAATAGACTTTAGTTGTTTTTTATCACATTTTGTTGATTACAATGATGTAGGAAAAATATTTACTCTTTATGCAAGCATTTTGCATCTAGATAAGGATATTTTTCTAACAAGGAAATAACTTTCCTTTTACATTTTTCCCATAATTCTAATATTATTATTATTATCTATTTCCAGCCAAGTTTTTGTACAATTATGTATTTTTAGGTTCATTTTATCTTTTAATTAAACCCCTCCTTCTAAATAATCTGTTTTGTTAGTCTAGTAATCAGAGTTTTATTGGTTGAATAAGTGGTCACATTTTATTCATGAAATGAGTTCCTCTACGCCTAGGACACCAGAATATCGAATCATGAATGAAGAAAGGCATGAGAGAAAAGCATATTGGCTAGTGAATGTGAGGCCTCAATCCTTGACTAGAAGGGGCACCAAAGGCCTCTGCCCTTTCCTCGTTGTAAGTACATTTACAACGATTTATTTTCACAAAGATGTGTTTGGCTTAATGGTTAGATGACTTGTTTGCTAATTCCATAGTCATGGGTTTAAATCCCATGAACCTTCTTTTTTATGCTAATTAGGTATTTTGGGTCTGTTCAAATAAGAAAATAATTTCCCTTTTAATCTTAATTCCTATGGCAAGTAATTTTAGCTAATAAACAAATAAATTTCTTTTATTTTGAAAACAATGGATTTTTCTAACTTAAACATGTCTTCTACTTATGTATAAATTTCCTTTTTTGGAAATAAAATTATTTTTAATAATTTTGTTCCTAGTATTATTATGTACAACAGAATATTTGAGTTTTCTAAATCCTTCATACATTACTTATCTTTAATTTCTACTTTTCTTTAGGATTATAACTTAATACTATAGTTAAAGTTTTCGGAAATGGATTTCACACAAAAAAAAGGTCTTTGGCATGGAGGTTAGCTGCGCTATGTCTTAGTCTCGGGTTCAAATCCCAAGGCCTTCCTTTTACACAAATTTTATTTTGGGTCTATTACGAATTAAACCAGATCCCTTTCAGATCCACTATTATAAATTAGTCCTGCTTGGCTCAAAAATTCATAAACCTGACAAGTTTGGATCCTTAGCTCACCAAAAATCACTTTCGTTGAGTCTTTATAGAAAAACACTACATGCACACTGTGACGCTCCTGGGTTCACACAAGGCTGCAGTCCAAGGTGAAACCAAGAATGTCAAACCTGCCAAGCACCACACCGTGCAATAACATGTTTCACCATCACAATTAACATCTGTCTAGTAGAATCAACATCTGGGGTAGGTGCAAAACAGGCAAAAGATAATACAAGATATACTGATGAAATGATAGTAATCACGTAAATATCTCATCATCCAACATACAGAAATATATAGTCATGATCTGAGTAGATAAACAGGAATACTCAATAAGTCTCAAATACAAATGTCTGACAAGAGGAAATAAGGCACACCGCCTTTACAACTTCTATAACCAGACTCTCAAATACCTAAACAAAAGTCTACTGTGGAACTCCAAAAGAAAATATATCTAAGTAAACAGCTGAAGCTAAAATGCCTCGCCATCAACCTGCGACTCTCCGGGCTCCTGGCTCGTTACCTGAAAGGGGGAGGGACAACGAGCGTCAAAGCGTTAGCGAGTAACATCACAACCAACCCCAAGAGAACAGGGCTCGTTGTATAAGAAAAATACAGTTAATATATAATAGATCAAAAATCATTAATCTTACTAAAGAGGGTTTTAGTATTTAGAAATTTACAATACGAGCATAGGTACGTCGAGCGAAATAATCCAAACAAGGAAACCCTCATGTATATACCTTGTATCTCAAATTGCAAATCTCTAAACACCAAACCCGAGATTCTAGCACAGTAACAATAGTAAAAGAAATACGACAAAACACAGAGCATAAATACAGTGCTGTGACATAGCCAACATGAGTATCATGTTATTACTTACATGAATATCATATCAAAATCTACATAAGTGTCATGTCAAACTCACATGAGTGACATGTCAAAAAAACGATTAAGTGTCCAAAACATAGACTATATAAATTAAACGTCCAACCCATAGACTGCGTGAAGTAAACGTCCAACTTATGAACTGAATATAACCGTTGTCCAACGCATGGACCGGATGTGACCGTTGTCCAACGCATGGACCGGATGTGACCGTTGTCCAACGCATGGACCGGATGTGACCGTTGTCCAACGCATGGACCGGATGGTAATGCATATCCAGCACGAGGATTAAATAGAAATGCATGTCCAACACGAGGACTAAGTAGGAAGGGTGTCCAACACGAGGACTAAAAGGTAATGCTTGTCCAACACGAGGACTGAGAAATGGTGAAAATATCATTGAGATACATAGTGAAATTTACCTATATCAATTCACAATCAAATCAGCATGTATATCCACATTTGATACCCTTAGGTCATCTATCATGCATAGATACATAATAAGACTGAAAACCAGAGTCAGATGATCCAGGCAAAATCTCAAATATGAGAAAAATACACAGAACAGGAAAATTGCAACAGACAATGCGTCGGTCGACCGACTCGGTCGACCGTACACTGATATGAGCCTGGCGGTCGACCGCTAGGCATTTCGGTCGACCGACAGAACATCGCGGTCGACCGGTGCGGTCGACCGCAGACAAATTCTGCCCCTACAGCGAGCTCAGCGGTCGACTGCACCGGTCGACCGCCAAGCGGACAGAAACCCAATCTGGGTTTTCTGTCAGCTGTTAAACCTGTAAACACGAAAATTTTTATTTGATATTAAAATACTACCCTCAGGTCATCTATCATGCATGGATACATAATAAGACTAAAAACCAGAGTCATATGATCCAGGCAAAATCTCAAATATGAGAAAAATACACAGAACAGGAAAATTGCAACAGACAATGCGTCGGTCGACCGACTCGGTCGACCGTACACTGATATGAGCCTGGCGGTCGACCGCTAGGCATTTCGGTCGACCGACAGAACATCGCGGTCGACCCGTGCGGTCGACCGCAGACAAATTCTGCCCCTACAGCGAGCTCAGCGGTCGACTGCACCGGTCGATTGCCAAGCGGACAGAAACCCAATCTGGGTTTTCTGTCAGCTGTTAAACCTGTAAACACGAAAATTTTTATTTGATATTAAAATACTAATGTTTCTAATAATCATATAACCATATACGAAGAAAACATTGGTGAACTTTATTACCCTAAACATTGGTGGACTTTTTATAAACTGAAACACAAGATTTTCGCATCATATGCTATAAAGAACATATTTTTATAGTCACATATACGTTTTAGGCTCAACAATCCCATTAAAACTGATTAGAAAACTTTTAAGAACATAGGAGAGGACTGGGCGAGATGTTACTCGCCTGAGGGGGTATTGTAGAACTCATGAACACGCGTGAGCATGCTCCTCCTTCGATAGAATCGCTCCAAATCCCGCTGAAACTCTTCGAGACTCCTCACAAATCGCCAAGAACGGATCTAGGGTTTGGGAGAGAAGAGGGGGGCTGCTAGGGTTTGTAAAGCAGAAGAAAAGAGGTGATTTTCGTGATATAACATGTATATATATAGCAGCAAACCCGAAACCCGAAACTGGAAATTCAGTCTGACTAGGAACATTCTCTTTGGTATTTTGGCTATAACTTTCTCATACGACTTCGGAATATGGTGATCTAAGATTTGTTGGAAAGCTATTGAAGAGACCTACAACGTTGGTATTATACACTTTTCCATATTCTTAATGAATCAGTGAGAAAAATATAGAAACTCTCAACTAGTCAAAATTCCCAGATTCTCATTCTTGGCCTTTGTGCATGATTTGTGTATTTGTACTCACATATATACATATATACATTGAATTGATCTCAAATCAGTTCCTAGCATACTCAAACATCATAATATATTATTTATAAACGCATAACATATTTATTATTATTTATCATAAAGTATTCAAATTTTCGGGGTTTTACATTCTTCCCCCCTTAAAAGAATTTCGTCCTCGAAATTCAGAAATCATACTTAAACAAATAATAATACTATAAAAGCACGTAGATGGTCAAATTCAACCCGCAAACATAAACATCTCAGAATATTTACTCTTGATAAGCATATATGGATATTTATATTTAACAGTCCAGGATAACTATATTCCCACTCAACCCTTAATCGACTGGAACTAGTACGTCGGGCGAAAAATCCAAACAAGGAACCCCCTATTTATATATCATGTGTTCCAAAAGATTAAGAATTAAGCGAAAATATCCTCATTCTAGCGTTAAATCAAAATATAACTACACAAATAATCGCACACATAAATCAATACACTTCCTCAATAGGTACCGGAAGTCGCGCGGCATAACATCTTCGCGCTCCCGAAAATCATCTTCGATGTCTACACTTAACCATCAAAAATGTAAATACCCTCACTTAACCCCTAATTAAATGGAACTAATACATCGAGCGAAAAATCCAAACAAGGAACCCCTCATATATATACCATATGTTCCAAGTACTTAGGAGATAAGTGTTAATACCCTTATTTTAGTGTTAAGTATAAACATCACCATACAGGTAACCATAAGCCATAAACAAGTCAAACAAAAATTTAATTTAATTGATCAAACAATGGTGGGTAGTTGCGACGTATATCCTCCTCGCGCTCCCGAGAAACCTCCTCAACTCCTTTCCGATTCCACTGAATTTTCACCAAGGGAAAAATATCTTGTTTCTAAATTTCTTGTCTTCTCTAGCAAGTATACAAACTGGGATTTCGATCGTAGTCAAATCAACCTGAAGCTAAATCTCCGATGCGTTCAACACTCACTGCTGCTCTTATCATGAAGTTGCTTCTTGAACATTAAATTATGAAATACTTTATGTACACTAGACATCGGTGCGGGAAAGTCTAGTCCATATGAAATAGCTCTAATAAGCTCCAAAATCCGAAACGGTCCAATATATCTCAGTTCAAGCTTTCTCCGCCTTCCGAAACGCTGAACGTCTTTCATAAACGATACTTTCAGCATAACTAACTCTTCAAATCTAAAACTCTAAATGTCCTCATCTCTTATCTGCATAGCTTTTTTGCTGACTCTGGGCGGCTAGAATATGTTCTCTGCTCAATGTTACTTTCTCAGTAATCTGTCTTATAAGCTCTGGCCCAAGCATTAAACTATCCTCCGGCTCTACCCAACACATAGGCGATCTGCAATGCCTCCCGTACGATGCTTCATACGGGTCCACACCAATTATCGCTTGATAACTGTTGTTATAAGTGAACTCTATCAGTAGAATATGATTCCTTCCATCTACCTTGAAAGTCAATGACATAAGCCCGCAACATGTCCTCCAACATCTGATTTACTCTTTCCGTCTGACCATCCGTCTGTGGGTAAAATACACTACTGCAAGATAAATCTACTGCCAAGTGAATCTTGGAAACTCTTCCAAAAGTGCGGAGTGAATACTGAACCTCGATTCGATACAATCGTGTCTGAAACTCCATGAAGTTAACTATCTCCCCAACAAATATCCTCGCATATGCCTCGGCGGTATAAGTAGTCCTCACTGGAATGAAATGTGCTGACTTTATTAGTCTATCCATTATCACCCAAACAGAATTATTTTCTTTCTTCGACTTCGGCAACCCTACAATAAAGTTCATAAAAATGTCCGCCCACTTCTATTCCGAAATGGGTAAAGACCGAAGTGTTCCTACCGGTCTCTGATGTTCCACCTTCACTTGCTGACAGGTACGACACTTAGCTATATACTCTGGAATCTTCCTACGCCTATCACTCCACCAAAAGTGTCTCTTTAAGTCCTTGTACATCTTAGTTGTTCCTGGATGTACTGAATCGCGAATTCATAGTCCTCAATAAACTCAATCCACCGTTGCTGTCTCTGGTTGGGTTCCTTCTGGAAGAAAAGATACTTCAAACTCTGGTGGTCGATGAACAACTCAAATTGCACTCTATACAAGTAATGTCTCGTGACTTCAATGCAAATACTACTGCTGTTAACTCCAAATCATGAGTGGTGTAGTTCTGCTCGTGCACTCTAAATATATGCTTCTACCCTTTGAGTCTGCATCAAGACGCCTCCTAAATCTGCCAATTATGCCTCGGTGTAAACATCGTATGTTCTATCGTTGCTCGGAATAGTCAAACCAGCGCTGCAGTCAACTTAGCCTTCAAGGTATCAATGCTTTCTGGCATACCGTGCTCCAAATGAACTGTACACCCTTCTTCGTAAGGCGTGTTAGAGGTGTAGAAATCTTTGAGAAGTCCTAGATGTACACCCCATACTAACCGGTTACACCCAAGAAGTTTCGAATCTCTATCACCGTATTTAGCGGTTCCAAATCAAGAATTGCTGTAAACTTAGCCGGATTCACTGCTATGCCCTCTTTGCTGTGGACGTGGCTAACAAATCTGACTTCTGAAAACCAAAACCCGCATTTACTGAACTTGGCATATAACTGCTGCTCCTGAAGAGTCTGCAATGCTACTCGTGTGCTGCCTCCGATCTCGAAAATATGAGAATATCAAACTGGCCCATGAAGGGACGGAAAAACTCGGTTCATCACATTTATGAATGCCACGGTGCATTAGTCAACCCAAATGACCTGACTAGAAACTCTAAAGATTCACATAAAATTAGGAATACGGCTTTGGGAAAATCCATCTCCCAAATCCGCAACTACGATAACCAGAACGAAGATCAAACTTCGAGAAATACTACATTCTCTGCAACTGGTTGAACAAGTCAACAATCCTAGGTAATGAGTACCTATTCCGGATAGTGACCTTGTTCAGCTCTCTATGATCAATACACAATCTCATATTACCATCCTTCTTATTCACGAAGAGGACCGGTGTGCCCCACGGAGAAATAACTCCTACAAATAAAACCCTGAGCTAACAACTCGTCCAATTGGGTCTGAAACTCTCTCATCTCAGCTGGTGTCATACGGTAGGGTGCACGGGATATCGGGGCTGTGCCCGACTGTAACTCAATACAAAACTCCACATCTCTCACCGGAGGTGATTCAGGTATGTCCTAAAAGACATCCTGATACTCTGAGACAACTCTAGTCTCCAATAACTCAGCACCCTGATCCCGTCGCATCACCTCCTCGATGTACGCCAGAAATGACTCCGCAAGTCGGTTGCCCTGAGAGGCGGCTACAATCATCTCGGACCCGTCGGACGCTCGCAACTTGACTGTCTTCGCAAAGCAGTCAATACTAACATGGTAGGAAGATAACCAATCCATACCAAGGATGACATCGAACTCGGACATACGCAACACTATCAAATCAACTATGAACTCCGACTCGTCTAAACTGACGGTACACCTCCTACAAACGCTCTCCAGAAGCGATACCTCACCTAAAGGGGTGGAAACAGATAAAGGGGTGTCTAGTGGCTGAGCTACAAGCTGGAGTCTAGCCATAAATGCATGCGATATGAAGGAATGTGAAACTCTCGAATCGAAAAGAATACGGGTGGGAAAAGAATTCACAAAGAACGTACCCTCCACTACGGCTCCGCCAGCTCCATGATCGCGTGGAATAACCGCATAAACCCTGCCCGTGGCTGAAGACTGCTCTGTTGCTGGAGATGGAGAAAATGGGACAATCCGCCCCTGAGGAAACTTCTGAACTGCTCGAACTTTCCCCTCAGTCTTCTGCTGCTGCTGAGTTGGACCATTTCCCTTCTGAGCTCTTGTTGGTGCACTGCGGCATTCTAATGCCTTGTGTCCGACCTTGCGACAGTTAAAACAAGTTCCCCGGAACTTGTGCTGCTGACGTGCTTTCTGATCCTGTTGAGATCCCTTCTTATGAGGGCCCTGCTGTTGCTGTTGAGGTCCAGTCAAGGGTCTCTTGTTCTTACCCTTGTCTCCGACGTGCACTCTCTTAGTACTCCCTTCCTTGTCCCTCTGAAACTTAGCTGTCCCATTTTTTTGAGAAATAGCGGTTTCAGCTACTGGTGGTGGTGGTGTAATGTGATTCGTCACAAGCTCCTCGATTGCTGCTATCCTAGCGACTAGGAGAGCCATAAGATCTACTAGGTACTGGGGAGCCTGCTGCGGCTCAGGTGGTGTCTGATGTGGCTCGGGTGGAATTTGCTGTGGTTCAGCCTGTCCAGATCTCTGAGTACGTGACATATCATATTCTGACATCTCTGTTCAAAAGAAAATAAGAGTTTAGGAGTCAAAATAGACCTCTATAAATAGCGTATCACAATACAATTTTCACCTATATAGTATTTGTATAAATACTTTAAATTTATACAAAATAGTCGTCATAAATAATAAAAAAAAATTCTCAAATTTTGAGATATACGCATATATCGTCCTCACTCATACTAGGAAATCCTTACGGACTCTATACATGAATCCTAGGAAACTCTATCCTAGCTCCACGACTCGACACAGGATGATCCTAAGGATATTGGAACTAGAGCTCTGATACCAACTGTGACGCCCCTGGGTTCACACAAGGCTGCAGTCCAAGGTGAAACCAAGAATGTCAAACCTGCCATGCACCACACCGTGCAATAACATGTTTCACCATCACAATTAACATCTGTCTAGTAGAATCAACATCTGGGGTAGGTGTAAAACAGACAAAAGATAATACAAGATATACTGATGAAATGATAGTAATCACATAAATATCTCATCATCCAACATACAGAAAAATATAGTCATGATCTGAGTAGATAAACAGGAATACTCAATAAGTCTCAAATACAAATGTCTGACAAGAGGAAATAAGGCACACCGCCTTTACAACTTCTATAACCAGACTCTCAAATACCTAAACAAAAGTCTACTGTGGAACTTCAAAAGAAAATATATCTAAGTAAACAGCTGAAGCTAAAATGCCTCGCCATCAACCTGCGACTCTCCGGGCTCCTGGCTCATTACCTGAAAGGGGGAGGGACAACGATCGTCAAAGCGCTAGAGAGTAACATCACAACCAACCCCAAGGGAACAGGGCTCGTTGTATAAGAAAAATATAGTTAATATATAATAGATCAAAAATCATTAATCTTACTAAAGAGGGTTTTAGTATTTAGAAATTTACAATATGAGCATAGGTACGTCGAGCGAAATAATCCAAACAAGGAAACCCTCATGTATATACCTTACATCTCAAATTGTAAACTCCTAAATACCAAACCCAAGGTTCTAGTGCAGTAATAATAATAAAAGAAATACGACGAACACCAGAGCATGAAAACAGTGTTGTGACATAGCCCACATGAGTATCATGTTATTACTTACATGAATATCATATCAAAATCTACATAAGTGTCATGTCAAACTCACATGAGTGACATGTCAGAAAACGATTAAGTGTCCAAAACATAGACTATATAAATTAAACGTCCAACCCATAGACTGCGTGAAGTAAACGTCCAACTTATGAACTGAATATAACCGTTGTCCAAAGCATGGACCGGATATGACTGTTGTCCAACGCATGGACCGGATGTGACCGTTGTCCAACGCATGGACCGGATGTGACCGTTGTCCAACGCATGGACCGGATGTGACCGTTGTCCAACGCATGGACCGGATGGTAATGCATATCCAGCACGAGGATTAAATAGCAATGCATGTCCAACACGAGGACTAAGTAGGAAGGGTGTCCAACACGAGGACTAAAAGGTAATGCTTGTCCAACACGAGGACTGAGAAATGGTGAAAATATCATTGAGATACATAGTGAAATCTACCCATATCAATTCACAATCAAATCAGAATGTATATCCACATTTGATACCCTCAGGTCATCTATCATGCATGGATACATAATAAGACTAAAAACCAGAGTCAGATGATCCAGGCAAAATCTCAAATATGAGAAAAATACACAGAACAGGAAAATTGCAACAGCCAGTGCGTCGGTCGACCGACTCGGTCGACCGACTCGGTCGACCGTACACTGATATGAGCCTGGCGGTCGACCGCTAGGCATTTCGGTCGACCGACAGAACATCGCGGTCGACCGGTGCGGTCGACCGCAGACAAATTCTGTCCCTACAGCGAGCTCAGCGGTCGACTGCTCCGGTCGACCGCCAAGCGGACAGAAACCCAATCTGTGTTTTCTGTCAGCTGTTAAACCTGTAAACACGAAAATTTTTATTTGATATTAAAATACTAATGTTTCTAATAATCATATAACCATATACGAAGAAAACATTGGTGAACTTTATTACCCAAAACATTGGTGGACTTTTTATAAACTGAAACACAAGATTTTCGCATCATATGCTATAAAGAACATATTTTTATAGTCACATATACGTTTTAGGCTCAACAAATCCCATTAAAACTGATTAGAAAACTTTTAATAACATAGGAGAGAACTGGGCAAGATGTTACTCGCCTGAGGGGGTATTGTAGAACTCCTGAACACGTGTGAGCATGCTCCTCCTTCGATAGAATCGCTCCAAATCCCGCTGAAACTCTTCGAGACTCCTCACAAATCGCCAAGAACGGATCTAGGGTTTGGGAGAGAAGAGGGGGGCTGCTAGGGTTTGTAAAACAGAAGAAAAGAGGTGATTTTCGTGATATAACATGTATATATATAGCAGCAAACCCGAAACCCGAAACCCGAAACCCGAAACTGGAAATTCAGTCTGACTAGGAACATTATCTTTGGTATTTCGGCTATAACTTTCTCATACGACCTTGGAATAAGGTGATCTAAGATTTTTTGGAAAGGTATTGAAGAGACCTACAACTTTGGTATTATACACTTTTCCAGATTCTTAATGAATCAGTAAGAAAAACATAGAAACTCTCAACTGGTCAAAATTCCCAGATTCTCACTCTTGGCCTTTTTGCATGATTTGTGTATTTGTACTCACATATATACATATATACATTGAATTGATCTCAAATCAGTTCCTAGCATACTCAAACATCATAATATATTATTTATAAATGCATAACATATTCATTATTATTTATCATAAAGTATTCAAATTTTCGGGGTTTTACACACACCCTTGGACACACTCTCAGCCACACCCCCTCTCCTGCTACAGTGCAGGAGGCCCACCTGAGATTTTTTAAAAAATCTCAAGTGGGCCCCCTACACTATAGCAGGAGAGGGGGTGTGGCTGAGAGTGTGCCCAAGGATGTGCCTGTAGTGCCACGCGTCTTTATATTATCAAACCAGACCGGATTGACCCAGTTTGGTATTAACAATTATGTTGTTTATTTATTTTTCTTTTCGGCTATGATGAATGAGAATATTGTTTGATCACTTGATGATGTGGTTGATCACCTGATGTCATGCTTGATCACCTAGTGATATTTAATAGGGTCAACTATGCTTGAAAACGACTTCTGTCAAGATATGATTCATAAGCGTGCTATCATAGCATGACTACAATCTAGACATCGATGTCCCATTGTGAGGATTTTCTCTTGATTATTATTATTATTATAATAGCATTGACTAGATAGTACACCCATCTTGATTGGACATGTTCTGGGTCACGGTTATTTTTTATAGTTTTATGGAAGCCGTTTTATGGTAACTCTATGGTTAGTAAACAACATTTCATGTATAATCACTTAAAATAAATAGATAAATGTAGGGTTAAATAATGGGCTGATGCGCATTGAGTTGTATATAAGGGCCAAGGACCAATACTTGACTTGAAACCGTGTTCCTATGACGGTTTATGGGAACCCGGTTTATATACATGAAAATATTCTCCTCTAATTCAAATAACATCCAAAATAAAAATAATAATAATGTGCTTGTGTGCCTTGTGATAGACTTTATCTTGATATCTACGAGAAGCATTTTTAGTCACATTTAATTTAGATTTTATCTTTTATTTATATCTGCCACATACACTTTACAGACACACAATTTCTTCACTTTACATGCTTGTTGGGAGTTTTCTGACTCCCCTGGGATTTGCGCACCAAAACTCAGGGACTGTTCTTTCTTCACATGATCAAGAGTATTTTGAGGAGCAGGCCCAGCAGCAGTGATCACCGTGTGTCCTATCAGTTCTTCAGTTTTAATTGGTTTAGGTAGTTATTTAATTCAGACTTTTTCTTGAGCCGCATGTGGCCTTCTAGACTATGATGTATTTTTCTTCAAGAACCGCATGTGGCCTTCTAGACTATGATGTATTTTTCTTACTCTTTTCCAATGTGGATAGTTGTGGACTCGTACTTAAACTCTATCTTTGTGGAAATTTCTTTATCTATATAGTTCTTTTGTTGTCTTAGTTACATGTTCTATAGTGTATTTGTAGCTATATATCTGTATACAGGATGACCTAGAGGCATGAATGTGACCGAATGGTTGTATTGACGCCAAGTCATGTCCCAATTATTACGCTTTGGAAGGTGTGACACAAATGGATTTATCAAATTTGATTGACATAAATTGTACTTCACAATATCTTACTAACAAAATTCAAGTGACGGTTGGGTGAGTCTTAATTTAAACTTCTCCTCTATTACTTTTCTTTGTTTTTCTCCTTTAGTGATATGCGCAAATGAATTTTTGATTTTTTTTTTGAAATATGTCTATTTTGATAATTTATACGCTCAGTAATAAATTTAACGCTGTTAGATGTGTTTTCTAATAAAACTTTAAAGTTAAAGTGGCATTTCTAGTAACCCCTAAACTTTAGGGAGTTTTATGATAATTTGAAAGTTAGGGGTAAGATGATAACCAGTCAAAATTAAGGGGGTTTTCCGATATTTAGTTTTTGATTACACAGAACAATACTATGTGCCCTTTATTAATTTATAATTTTTTAAATCTATCCCTCAAGGTACAAATCACGGGTCTAAAAAGATAAAGCGGAAAATGCTGTGAGCCCTGGTAACTAGGGGTGTCAAACTGTATTCGTATCCGAGGAAATATCCGTAACCGTATCCGTTAGGATACGAATATGGTTACTCAAATCTATTACCGATAGGATATGGTTGCGGATATGGTTTTGTAGTGAAATATCCGTATCCGTATCCGAAAATATCCGAATACATATTGGTAATACTCTTACGATAGTTTCGATTCTTAGATTATGGATTTGTGGTTAATTTTGATAATCAAGATGTCTAATCTTAGCTTTTCAATCATAATGAACATATTAACTAACTCTTTTTGTATCACATGACTATATTTTTCTGAATACTATCTAGTTTTCTCATATCCTTTTTGTATCTGCATGCATATCCGTTTATATATCCGCATCTATATTCGTAACCGTTTTCGATTTTGGCGGATATGGATATGAATTTTCTTACCGACGTATATCCGTATCCGTATCCGTATCCGTATCCGAGATGGGTAAGCGGATATGGATATGATAAGTGACATATCCGAGCCGTAGCCGTTCCGTTAACACCCCTACTGGTAACGCCTTGTAATCCTCGTTACGATATTTCGGTATGTTCTAGAGTTGCTTTTCGAAATCATATAAATTAATAATTATTACTTTAAAATTTATCATAAATAACTAAAAAAATATAAGTTATTAATTAAAAATACTTTTAGGGTGTTTTGTGCAAATAAGTTTAGTAGTCTGAGCTGGGAGAGGTTAAACCCAAAATAAATTTCGTGTTAGTTCAGTTCAATTTGTACGATTAGCACTAGTTATAGAGGACACATATAAATGTTACCTAATTTTTCTAGTTTACAATTAATTATTATGAATATTGGATTTAATTCAATGATAAATAGGTTTTTGTTTTGTTTTCCTGCTAAGCTAAAGACTTAATTCATTCATGTGCGTCTGCACATGAGACTTCTTGTTTTGACCAGTCAAGTTGGAATTGAACTTGAATTTTTACCCCACATCCTCTAGTTTGAACCTTATGAGACTTCTTATTTTGGCCATCCAATACCAAGTTGGATTTTGTTTCATAAACTCTTTGGATCCATTTGCCTGGGCAAGGCCGGAAGACGTGTCTACCCCACATCCTCTAGTTTGAACCTTATGAATATATCATACTCCCTTTAAAAACACGAGTTCGAAATTTTTTTTTATGATTAATATTACTCTTCATTATTTTAAATATTTTATTTATATCTTATTCTATCCTAATCATAATTATATTCTATCCTTATTCTATGTGAACTATCTACACCTTAACAATTTAAGAAAATAATATTAATAAAATATATAAAACATCTTTATGGTATTTGTTTGTTAAGATAAAAAAGAAATTATATGTAGCTAACATACTATAATATATGAAGTATTCCATGAAAACCCACAGAAGTTTTAAAATTGCAAGAAATATGCTGAAAAGTTTAAAATTATAAAAACAATCATGAAGTCTCAAAATATAAAACACTAAACATGAAATCAAGAAATTAACAGCAGTTTTCGAAGAATTTAAAATTTGTAGTTAACACCTCAATGTCTCAAAAATTATAGAAACATACTCAAAAGTTCAAATTATAAACAAGCACCCTGAAATTCTAAAATTTTAAAACTTGCAAACAACATAGATGAATTCAAGGGATTACCATGATGCACCTGAAATTTTTTAACATTTCAAAACATAAAACAATAAACATGAAATTAAAAAATTAACAACAGCCTTCGAAGAATTTAAAATTTCCAATTAACACTCTCAATGTCTCAAAAATTATAAAAACACCATCAAAAGTTTAAATTATAAAAACCCACCCTAAAATTCTAAAATTTTAAAATTTGCAAAGAAAAAAACATGAATTCAAGAGATTAATCTTAGGAACCTAAAAATTTAAAATTTTTGAAATTAACCACATAGTTACAAAAAATGTAAAGAAAAACTCCTTCAAAATTTAAAAATCTCAAAAAACTCTAAATTTTCAAAATTTATAATCAATGCACATAAAATCTAGAAACTATTGGTTGATCGCTAAAATTTAATTTTTTTTTTAAATATTAATCATCAGTTTTAATAATTGTAAAAAGCACCCTCAAAATTTTAGAGTTACAAGAAATATCCCAACATTTAAAAATTATCACTAACACATGAAATATAGAAGTTACAACTACCAAACTTAAAAGTAATTTTTTTAAAAACACTCCTAAAGTTTAAAAATTATAAATCACACCCTCAAAATTTAAAACCACAAAAAAGGGTTGAAATTTAAATCTTGGCAAAGAAAAGTATAATTGTTTGGTATTCTTTCATTAATATATATATATATATATATATATATATATATATATAAATACTGGTAAACAAAAGAAATAATAATTAATTAAAAACATTCGGTTAAGGACTAAAAATTTAAAAAATATTATGGCTTAAAAATTATCATCACTATATAAATTAAAGTAACTGCATATAATTTTACTAATAAGTTGGAGCAGCAAAAATACATTAATAACATTAATTAATAGATGTTTAAATCTATAAAAATAATAAAAGACTATAATATAATAGCTTAGCATTAATTAATTATAATTTAGAAATATTAATCTCTAATTTTAATAATATATATAGGGTAAAAGAATACAAGGAATTACGTATGGAGAAACTATCAGAATGTTTGGAGATATCCTTCAAAAGAATCAAGCTATTTTTATTGCAAATGGGAAAGTGAGGGAAATAAATCTAAAATTCTTAAAACGTCCATGAATCACTTGAATTAGCATTAACATAAGACATATCTATTAAAGAACCACAGACTGAGTTATATTGAAGAATAATTTATGAATTCTATCCCAATCAAAGAAGAATTTTCCATAAAAGATATAAGAAAAATTAGTATGTATTCATAAATTTCATGCTTTGTTCTTCAAATACAAAAAAAAATATTAATATTATAATCTAAGATAAATTGGTAATGAAGAATGTAGGTATTTAGTTAAGATCTTTATGGAAAATAACAGGGATAGAGCAAAGTTTATATTATTGACATAATAGAAACTCTTATCGGATGTACATCACAAGAATTCATTGTAGAGAAAAGAAGAAGTAACTCCTAATCTTATTTAAGTTAAATTCAAAATACAAAGAATTTTATATATATGAAATTAATATTTTTTCTCATTGAAATAGAAAAATCAAAGTCTGTATTTCAAAAAGTTTGTGTTGAACATCAAAAATACATTGAACTTCTTTGCGAATTTAAATAAGACGATAAAAGATTAACGAGCCTAAGAAAGATAACAACACAGAAAATATAACTCTAGTCTGATGTCACAATTGATGTAGCCGATGAAGACATTACTCTAGAATTACTCACGAAAAAGATCAGATAA
Organism: Asparagus officinalis; assembly: GCF_001876935.1. Lineage (NCBI taxonomy): Eukaryota > Viridiplantae > Streptophyta > Magnoliopsida > Asparagales > Asparagaceae > Asparagus > Asparagus officinalis. The sequence continues at coordinate 70,035,349 of NC_033799.1, read as the reverse complement.
CAGTCTAGAATTTCTTTTGTGGTAAGGACGAACCCGATGCTGGAGAGGAAATATTTTATATTCTATCTCCTGCTGTAAAAGAAACTCAAAGTAGGATCTCCACTTCGAGAATCTGGAATGTGAAACTAAGAGTGGGATCTCCACTCCAAGAATCGAAATGATCCAGATAACCTTAACTTTTATAGGATTAGTTACCTAATCTGAAAATGAAATTCTCATTTATTAAGATGTAATTCTGACTTCAGCAGTTTAATGGTTTGACCAGGTGGGGGTTATTGAGATGACCCTAACTTTTATAGGTTTGATCGTTCAACTTGGGTGGAGGCCTTTCGTTTATCGAAAGGAAATTCTATTTCTTTGAAAGTGAACCTCTAGTTCACGGAAGGAATCGAGAGGAGATTTTGGCTTTGTTCCTAACTATAGGAATGTTTGACCAAACAAGTAGTGGGAGTGGGGGTACAAATAACAGTGGGAATGTCAATTTGTATAAAACACTCATAGGGGGTTTTCAGTGTCAAGCGACAAGGACTTAACATGGCAAGGATTTGCTGATTTCCATGGATCAACAGCTTGAACTTTTGAGTACCATGTTAAGACTTTAACATTAGGAGTGTTAAGTGCACAAACACAGTGGGAATTTGGATAGATTTAACCGAAAAGAATTTTGATGGACCCACAGTCAATTGATTTGATCAGTGAGAGATTTTGTGGTGGAGGACTGTGGATTATCAAGTATTTCACAAGTATACCATGGGGGTTTCGCGAGGGAAGACTGATTTGATGAAGTCATTGAATCTCGTATCAACAAAAGAGTGCTTAGAAAGTCACAGTGGGAGTTGGTGGGATTGATCTAAGCGATTATTCCAAAAAGGGAGTTGAAGCCAATGGGATGCGCTTCACCCTTGGAAACATTCAGAGCCAAGTCTAGCACCTTCTTGGGTTATCCTTAAGAATACCAGGTATAGTATTCTTTAGAAAATTTTCACCAAAATAGGTTATCCTGAATGTACTAAGGATAGTACTTTTTCAAGAACTTCTCATTTATTGGCATCAAGAGTCTAGCACCTTCTTGGGTGATTAGACGATACGCGCCGTTTGAGTAGATTGTCTCTATCACAAACAGTCCTTCCCATTTGGGTTGGAACTTGTCTTTCTTCTTGGAATTAAGTATCATTGAATGTCAGACGGAAAGAATCAAGTCTCCCTCCTTGAAGCTCTGTTGTCGGACTCTTTTGTCAAAAGCCCAAGAAATTCTAGCTTGGTAGATCTCAATTTGTTGCTGAGCATCCAAGCGCTTTTCATCTAACATCATAAGTTCTTTGAGATTTTTCTGATGTTGCTCTTCTGTCATCATCTCCATTGCAAGAGCAATGCGAAGGGACGAAATTTAAATTTCCAATGGAAGAACGACTTCACATCCATATACTAAGGAGTACGGGGTCGCTCCGGTAGGCGTGCGAACCGTAGTGCGATATGCCTAGAGAGCTTCGCCAAGTTTATCATCCCAGTCTCTTTTGTTAGTCCTCACGAGCTTTGATAAAATTTTTATGACAGACTTGTTGAAGGCTTTAGCCAATCCGTTTGTAGTGGGATTGTATGACGTCGATGAGACGTCTTAGATTTTGAACTTTCCGCAAAATTTAATGAACGTGTTGTTGACAAACTAAGGGCCGTTGTCATGCACGATTCGTCTTGGAACACCATATCAGTAGATAATGTGGTGTTTGATCAATTTGACTACGTCCCCCTGTTTTCACTTCTTTAAGTGAAACCGCTTCAGCCTACTTGGAGAAGTAATCGGTAATTACTAAAATGAAACAATCATCTTTGGCTGACGGTGGGAAGATAGGACCGATAATATTCATACCCCATGTCTCGAACGGCCATGAAGTGGCTGAAGGGTGTAACTGCTCCGGGGGTTGGTGCATATAGTTTGGGTGTATTTGAAAAGTGTGGCATCATCGGGCTTAGTTAACTGAATCTTTTACCATGGTTAGCTAATAATATCCCATTCTCCTGAGCCGATCACAAAGTTTAGGACCGGGTTGGTGTGTATCACAAGTTTCGTCGTGTGCTTCTTTAAGAGCCTCTTCTGCCTCTTTGTTTGAAAGACACCGGAGTAGCAGGCTATCGTATGCACGACGATACAGCGTTTGAGTCGTCGTGTTGTAATAGAATCTCGATGCTCTTTGTTGGGCCGAGTCTCTTTCTTTTACGTCTTCCGGTAAAATACCATGCAAGACATAATTGATAATAGGGAAACACCAATCTTGAGCCTCGATTTCGATTCTGGTCGAGTGCACCTCCTTAATGTCTAAGTCGTAAATTGGTATGAAGAGTTGGTGAGTTCTCACTGTGACCAATTGTTCCATTTCAAGAGGCTACGTCAGTGATACTTGCAATGCCGCCAGTGCATCTGCATATATGTTCTAGAGACGTGAGATGTACTCAATGAAGAATTCTTCAAATGAGTCTGCCATCTCAATGGTCGCCTTGTGGTATGATATCAGGTCTTGATTTCTGCCTTCGTACTCTCCACGAATTTAGTTGACTATGAGTTGAGAATCGTCAAAAGCTTCGAGATACTCGACCCCCAGTTCTATAGCAAAACTGAGTTTGATAAGCAATGCATTGTATTCGGCTACGTTATTAGAGAATGACTCAGTTAACGAATAGGCTCGAGGCATCACATGTTTCTCCAGGAAAACTAAGACAGCTCCAACTCCTGAGGAAATCTTAGAACATCCGGGAGCGCTTGCCATGTTGGTTGCTCTGGAAGCACCATTGAAGTACAATTGGCACAGCTGCTGATGTGAGGTAGTGTTAACTTCGTGGGTTTCATCTGGCAGATCTTCATATAATTCGACTGTATTCGTTGTAGGGTTAGTCACAGAAGATCATAAATCGCATGTCCTTTAACCGACTTCTATTGCTTGAAGTGTAGGTCATATTAGGACAAGAGGAGGGTCCATCTCACTAACCACCACTTCATGGAAGCAGGTTACATCATGAATACCCAAATTTGGTTGACATTTGAAGTGACGTAGATAGTCTGTCCGACTAGGTAATGTCGCATCTTTTGGATTGTGAATACCAACGCGAGGCACTCCTTCTCGATCATCGGGTAGTTGGATTCGGTGTCTACTAAAGTCCGACTCAGGTAATATATAGCATGTCCGTGACTATTGTCATTGTCTTATGCAAGTAAGGTGCTTAACAAGTGATTCATCGCCTTAACGTAAATTAAGAACATTTTACCCAACTTCGGTGCAATGAGAACATGAGGATTTGAAATATGCTTTGATATCCTCGAATGCCTTTTAACAAGCGTCATCCCAAATAAATGATACACCTTTCTTTGTGAGCTTAGAGAACAGTTGGCATTTCCCGGAGAGGATCGAGATGAATCGATGAATATAAGCTAGTCGCCTTTGCAATCCTCTGAGTTCTTTGAGATTCTTCGGGGGTAACAATTCGTGTATCGCCTTTACTTTATCAGGATCAATATGGATACCCTATGTGGTACGACGAATCTGAGGAACTTGCCACTGGACATTCGCAGGAAGGACTTGGTAGGGTTCATCTTCAATTGGTGACTCCGCATGAGATCGAACATCGTCTTCAAGTCTTTAATGTGGTCGTCTTTGCTGCGACTTGTAGGTTGTCTAAAAATTACTACAGCTAGCTGATCCCCATCAAACACCAATGATAGAAGTTATAATTTGACAGTTTCCAGAAGACTACAATTTAAAAACTTTCACATAGATCGATGAAGGTTACAATCTGACGACCTTCATAATAACTGATGAAAGCTCTAACCAACAGCCTTCACAATCAACATCGGGAGTTACAATCTGATAACTCTCATATTTTCAAGGAATCGAGAAGAAGATTATAAGATGATGAACTTTGTAATGCTCTAGCAAAAGATACCACATATTGATGGTCTCTTGGCATCAAAATGCAGAGGTCATACCTGCGTTTCAACATCAAAATGCAGAGGTCCTCCCTGCGTTGCAACATCCAAATACAGACTTCATTGCTGTGTTTTCAGCCCAAAATGCAGAACCCAACTCTGCGTTCCAGATCCAAACACAAAGTTCATTCCTACGTCTTAGACTCTTAAAGCTGTGCGGCCACTACGTTCTAAGCCAACTGGAAATGCCCAACTCTGTGTTTCAGGTCTAAAACACAGAGTTCGGGCCCAGAATACTATTTTCAGCGTTTGACTCGTTCAGACACGAGTTGAACGGTTTCAAAAACTATTTCTCCCCACAATTTGAGGGGATCGTCACCCTATCATGGAGAGATTTATGGGGGGCAGTTACACCCTATTAAATCCTTATTAAGGAGAGATTTAAGGGGGCGATTACACCCCTTAATCCCTTATAAATCACAAAAAACTCGACTGAGATAGGGGCTGACTTTTTGTGATCTTTGGATCTTTGAGTATTTTCGGATCTAGAGATCAGCAAAGGGGATCACTAATTCATCCTCTTTTGGCAGCAAAAAGATTGAAAGATAGGCATTCATTTCGTGAAGCAGTCCTTGGAGCTTTCATCCTTTGCTTATTAACTGATTTTTGGTTCAAATCAACTCTTTTTCAAGAGTTTAAACTCGCTCAGAGTTATCAACTTGTCAAGAGTTTCAAACTTTCCACGCATGTTCTCCTCAACGTCAATCAAGAGGAATCAACCATGTTCTAGTGAAACAAGACGTTCGGATCGTCAACGAGAAATAAACTTGACACGAGCATTCGAGGAAGGCATCTCATTGCCACCGTGAAGAACCCAGACTTAAACAAAGGAGAGAATCTCCATCGATCTTCTTCTCTTTTGTAAATCGGGATTCCGATTAAGAAGAGTGTAATTTCTTTTTCTAAGTTAGAGAGAAATTTTATTGAGAGATTTGTATTCATTCTTTGTCTAAGTCAGATAGAAAGATAATATAATAAATCATATTCTCAATTGTCTTCTTACAAATTTTCCACAAATGAAAGATGTTTTGACTCTGCTAGGACTAGCTTTTTCACCGATGAAGAAGTGGTGGCGCAATCCGACATCAAGCTCGCTGGAACGACCGTCGAAACTCTTATTGTTGAGTTTGATCAAGCCAAGTATGAGGAAGTTCTTTCATTTGGATCCCTTAGCCCCAAGGCTATGTGCAAGATCCACAAAGTCTCTAAAGAGACTAAAGCTCTAACTACTCCAATTGCAGTCGAATCGCCCAAGGAAGACCTCTCCTTTGGGCCAGATTACTCGTACAACCCCTCCTCCGATGGAGTGGGCTCAGCTTCAGCCAAACCCGTACCAAGACGACGGGTATCAGGTCGCAAGAGGCCCATTGAGGAGACAGCTTGATCAACACAGATGATGACGTTGCTACAAATGCCTTGAAGCAGGCTAAGAAGAATGTCGCTCGAGGAAGGAGGAGATCCCTACGATGAGCATATCTCCAAGAATGTCGATCCTCAAGTCAACATGAGCTTTGTTTTTGTGAGCCTGAACGCGACCCTGTGCTCTACGTTTCTACTTCAGAACGCAAGCCTCACGTCTATGAGCCCAAACATAGGCTTTGTATGAATAAGACTGAACGCAACCCTCAGTGGCACGTTGTACAATCAAAACGCAGCCTTCAGGGGCACGTTCCATAAATTGAACGCAACTCTCAGGAGTGCGTTTCAGAATTAAAATACAACTCTCAGGAGTGCATTCCACAAACTAAACGCAACTCTTAGGAGTACATGCCAGAACTAAAAAGCAACTCTCAGGAGTGCGTTCTATAAACTGAACACAACTCTTAGGCATGCGTTTCAGAACCAAAACGTAGACTCCAAGACTGCGTTTCACAAGCAAAACCTGGACCTCAGGCATGCATTTAGGTAACGAAATCTAATACAGAACCTGGTGTATATAGTGGAGCTTTGGGGCGCTTCCCCGAACCTCGTCAGGGGGTCGACTTCTCCTCCCGGACCCCCCAGCCAGGGGCGCGCCGCCCCCTGGACCCCCAGCTCGCTAACCGGGCAGTGAGACTCCCGAATACTCTGCGTAGCATGACTAGATTAAGGGGCGGATGTAAGAAGTTCATGGATTCAAGGCATCTCAACTAGATTCATGTTTACCAAGAGCTAGTCCTGTCCAATCATGGACCGAGGGTTCTTATTCAAACCTTACGATCAGTGAGTAATTCTTCTCGAGTCTTTGTAACAGATTTGAGAGTGTTCATATCATGATAAAGACCAATGTAACAAGTCATTAGTTCGTTCCAATGTGAACGATTGATTCTTACGGTCCTCTCGGGATGTCAATGCTGCTCATATGCAGCCAAACCGTTGGTGTTCGACCAATTAACGAACGTTGTCTTGCCCAACCAATGACGACGTTCGCACAAGAAGAAGTCTCTAGAGACCGAGTATCCTGGAGTCACTATCAATATGATCGGTAGAGGAAAAGCTTCAGGTCCTAGTCCCGATGACTCTAAGACAAGTCATTCACCGACCGTCAGAGAAATCGCTAACGAGTTTGAAGGAGTCTATCGACACATTCAGACTCGGACGGGAGCCATTCCTCCTGTCAACTATCGGAGGTTAGCCAGAGGAACCAATTTCTTGGATGAACACTCAGCCATTATGGAGTCCCAATCATCAAGTTCTTTCATTGGACATGGGAGCTTCGTCCATATGGTAGAAAATTCTGAAAATCTCTTAAGGAGGGTTGATGAGCAGCAAGCCATGCTCCAAGCACAGCAAGAAACCATCAATCAACTTCGGGATATGATGGCTTAGTTCATTGTAGATAGAGCTAATTTCCAGAAGGCTGAGTCAAAACCTTGGCCAAAATCCTTCAAAAAAGAAGGATCATCCATATCGAAGGGGAAATAAAGAGTGAATGAGACTGCCGAGCAAGAAACTTATCACGTAGAATCATCCCCCGAAGAAGAGACTGAGAATGAGCAGAATCTCCAGTCTGCCAAAATGGAAGAATTAGAAGCCCGCCTTAATGTTATTGCTAACAGAAGAGAGCTCCAAGATGAGGGAGTTTCTAGGTCCTATCCTGCCGAATGGGATTCAGTCCCTTTTCCTCTAAAGTTTGAGGTCCCGACACTACAAACCTTTGACAACACAGGATCACCGAACCAACATATCTATCATTTCAAGTCACAGACTGGGAATGTCATATAAAATAACACCATATTGGCTCGATTGTTCATTGTCACCCTCAAGGGAGTTGCCTTTGAATGGTTCAGGAAACTGCCTGCGGGATGTATCCAATAATGGGTGGATCTAGAGAGACTTTTCCTATCAAGATTCTTTAAAAAATATACAGAAGTCTCTATCCATATCCTTCTTCCCACTAAGCAAAAGAAGAGGGAGCCCGTCAAAGCCTTCGTCAAGAGGTTCTGAAGCATAGCTCTTTGATGTTCGTCAGGTATGACACATGCTACCTTAGTGGAGACCTGTCGATACAATTTGCAGACTAACCTTCTAGCACAAATGAGGGTTGCAGAATACTATTCCTGGAGATAACTAATCTCTCAAGGTGAACAGGCTTAAAAAATTATTGTCAGGATCAAAGCTGAAGAACAAAATAAGCAGGATCAACCTGAACAATAGGACCAAGCTCAATATTCTCGGTCAGAAGGGGAAGATACTATGGCCACTGAAGCTAATCCTCTTCAATAGGATGGCGAGTCTATCAAAACTATCATGTTAATGGCTACCTCTGATAGTTTATTTTCTCCAAATTCTCCTACCAATCCTCTTCAATAGGATGGCGGGTCCACCAAACTATCACGTTAACAATTACCTCTGATAGTCAAATTTGTCAGATAGTGGCCTGCCAGGAGATGTGCCTACATTCCGACTTGACGGATAGTGCTCACTAGGCGATGTGCCATGTCTACCCCTTTTTTCCCCTACACCTGTTCAAGATTAGGGGTTGGTTTATTTGGAATCCCTTGGATTTAGAGTAACAAATCTTCTAAGTTATCATGTTCAACAAAACACCTCTGTCAACTGTAAAATTCTTCCCCTGTTAAGTCTCAGTCAAGACTGGGGGTTGGTTACTTGAAATCTACTAGATTAAGAGTAACGAATCTTTCACATCGTTGAGTTAACATTACACTTCTGATGATCATCATCCCCACAGAGTATGCATTCAGCTTGTATCACTCCCAAATGGTCACGTTAACAATACATCTCTGACAACAATCCACTTATCAATCCTTGTCAATAGGATGATAAGTCCTCAAAATTGACTCTCTCCAATCACGCTAAGTCTTCAAAATCTTGTTTAAATCACAAGTATAAATTCTTGTCATGTTAATACCACACCTTTGATAAAATCAACTTATTGGCTCTCTCCAATAGAGCGATAGGTCCTCAAAGTTATCCCGATCATAACACATTCCTGTCATGTTAATATCACACCTCTGACAAAATTTACTTATCAATCCTCGTCAATAGGGTGATAAGTCCACAAAATTTCTCTGATCGCAATAAATTCCTGTCACGTTAATATCACACCTCTGACAAAATCCACTTATCAATCCTCGTCAATAGGATGATAAGTCCACAAAGTTGTTCTGATCGTAACAAATTCCTGTCATGTTAATATCACACCTCTGATAAAATTTACTTATCAATCCTCGTCAATAGGATGATAATTCCACAAAGTTTCTCTGATCGCAATAAATTCCTATCACGTTAATAAACACCTCTGACAATCAACTTATCGACTCTCTTCAATAGAACGATAGGTCCACAAACCTGTCAAGTTAACATCATATCTCTGACGACCAAATCAACTTATTGACTCTCTTTAATAGAGCGAAGGCCCATAAAATACTGTTAGGTTAACATCACACATTTAACAGTCAAACCCCCCAATGAACTTGTTAATCATTTTTTCAACAAGAATAGCAAGTTTCATTATAAAATTCCTAGTGGATTAGAGATCTTCTGGAATTATTCTAGTGATAATAAAGAAAATTTCTGAATTTCACTCTAAGTAAAAATTCATGCTAAGTTAATACTACACCTCTGGCACTTCCAATTTTCTTTTAGTATTTCAAGTAAAAACATAACACAGGAAAAAATAGCGACAAAGCCTACATATTCAATATCATAGCAGGGTATTATTAATATCACCGAAATCCATGCCTCACACGCATAAGGGACTTTATCTTGATCCCTAAATAGAGATAAGCCTACATCTAACACATGCTGTCGGGTGACCTATTCTCGTAATAATGGTGAAGTCTACGTATTCAACATCATAGCACTAAAAATCCATGTCTTTCATGCATGGGGACTTTATCTCGATCACTAAATAGAGGTAAGCTTGTATCTAACACATGTTGTCGGGTGGCCTATTCCCTTAATAATGGAGAAGTCTACGTATTCAATATCGTAGCACCAAAAATTCATACCTTTCATGCATGGGGAACTTTATCATAATCCCTATATAGAGATAAGCCTGCATCTAAAACGTGCTGCCGGGTAGTGCATTCTCGTGAAAATGACGAAGTCTACATATTTAACATCGTGGTAGGTTGTTATTAATAACGTCGAAATCCATGTCTTACACACATAGGAGACTTTATCTCGATCCCTAAATAGAGATAAGTCTACACCTAACACGCGTTGCCGGGTAGTCCATTCCCATAAAATTGACCAAGTCTATGTATTCTGTATCATAGTACTAAGTCTAAGAGAGTTTATTCTTTTAGCACAACGTTACATGTGGAACGGACTTAGACAATCCACATGCTAGCCCGACTCAAATGGTAGTCGGTAAAGGCTTATCAAATCCGTTGATGGCTGAGGGTTTGTTAAAAATCCTATGTTCGAAGCTCAGGTCCTATGTTGCAAATCTTTTCAACCAAGATGCCTTCGAAGCGGTTGTAGAGAACAACTCCTTTATGACAAGGAATCAATAGCTCCAAGATCAGAGTTGAGATCCAAAGTATTCTGAAAATTCTTCCCAGTCAATCGCGAACTTTTAAAAACTTTGGAGGGGGTTCTGTAGGCTGTCTAAAAATTACTGCAGATAGTTGATCCCCATCAAATACCGATGATAGAAGTTACAATTTGACAGCTTCCAGAAGGCTATAATTTGAAGACTTTCACGTAGATCGATAATGATTACAATTTGATGACCTTCGCAACAACTGATAAAAGCTCTAATGAACAGCCTTCACAATCAACATCAGGAGTTACAATCTGACGACTCTCATATTTTTAAGGAGCCAAGAAGAAGATTACAAGATGATGATCTTTACAATACTCTAGTAAAAGATACCATAAATTGATGGTCCCTTCACATCAAAACGCAAAGGTTAGGCCTACGTTTCAACATCAAAACGCAGAGATCCTCCCTGCGTTGCAACATCCAAACACAGACTTCATTGCTGCGTTTTTAACCCAAAACGTAGAACCGAACTTTACGTTCTAGATCCAAACGTAGAGTTTATTCCTGCTTCTATGACTCTTAAAGCGGTGCGGCCACTACGTTCTGAGTCAACTGGAAATGCCCAACTCTGCATTTTAGGTCTAAAACGTAGAGTTCGGGCCCAGAATGCCATTTTCAGCATTTGACCCGTTCAAACACGAGTTGAACGATTCTAGAAACTATTTTCTCCCCATGATTTGAGGGGATCATCACCCTATCATGGAGAGATTTATGGGGGCCAGTTACACCCTATTAAATATTTATTATGGAGAGATTTAAGGGGGGCGGTTACACCCCTTAATCCCTTATAAATCACAGAAAACTCAACTGAGTTAGGGGCTGGCTTTTTGCACTCTTTGGATCTTTGAGTATTTTCGGATCTAGAGATCAACAAAGGGGATCACCAATTCATCCTCTTTCAGCAACAAAAAGATTGAAAGATCGACATTCATCTTGCGAAGCAGCCCTTGGATCTTTCATCCTTGGCTTATTAACCGATTTTCGGTTCAAAATAACTCTTTTTCAAGAGTTTAAACTCGCTCTGAGTTATCAACTCATCAAGAGTTTCAAACTTGCCATGCATGTTCTCCTCAACGTCAATCAAGAGGAATCAACCATGTTCCAGTGAAACAAGACGTTCGGATCGTCAACAAAAAGAAAACTCGACGCGAGCATTCGAGAGAGACATCTCATCACCACCGTGAAGGACCTAGACTTAAACAAAGGAGAGGATCTCCGTCGATCTTTTTCTCTTTTGTAAATCGGGATTTCGATTAAGAAGAGTTTATTTTTTTCTAATTTAGTTAAAGAGAAATTTTATTGAGAGATTTGTATTCATTCTTTGTCTAAGCCAGTTACAGAGATAATACAATAAATAATATTCTCAATTGTCTTCTTACAAATTTCCCACAAACACGGCTTTTCACGACCAAGTCATTAGTATAGCACTCGACGGTCTTCCGGAGGTGTTCTCGGAAAATCTTAGACATAGCTCATTGGTATGTAGCACTGGCGTTCTTCAGGTCAAAGGGCATGACTGTATAGCAGAAGATACCAAGCAGCGTTCTAAATGAGGTGTGATTTTTATCGTCTGGGTACATTTTGATTTGATTATAACCCAAAAATCTGTCCATGAATGATATTCTCTCAAATCCGCACATGTTGTCAATAATAACGTCCGTGATAGGGAGAGGAAAATCATCTTTTGGGCAGGCGGTATTCAGATCTTTGAAGTCAATACAGATTCTAATTTTCCCATTCTTTTTAAGGATTGGAACAATGTTTGCCAACCAATCTGGATGTTGTTCTTCCCTAATAAAACCTAAGTCGATCAGCTTTTTCACTTCAGACTCGATCGCCTCTATAATCTGCGGACAAAACTATCATTGTTGTTGCTTAACAGGTTTGGCATCTGGTTTAATGTTGAGGTAATGCATCACCACATTTGGATCGAGACCTGGCATGTCTTCGTAGTTCCAAGAAAAAACATCGATGAGGGTAATTAACTCTTCCTTCTCGTTTGGTGGAAGGCTGTCGCTGACGAATATGGGCTTTGGATTGGCCTCGTCGCCCATGTTCCCTGGACTACTTGATCTTCGATAGGGGGTTCCCTATGTTCAAACCTATCACCATATTAGATGTTTAGGTGGTGAATCCAAGGATTTTTCCAAGTCAGTAATTAATCATCCTCCTCCATCGTTGAAGGGTCAGTTGTAGCCATGTTCGACATTAAACTCTTGAACATTTCTCCCAAGCTGACGTCGGAATCCCAACCTGAAGAATCGGATGGGTAGCTATCTCTGTTTGAGTTAGACAATTGGTTGTTAATCAAACAACAACATTCATCATCGGACGAAGAGATGTAGCCTAGGCCCTTTCTGTACCCGTAGTAATTATCCGGTTTTCCCTTCGGCACGTAGGCAACTTTGGTTGGAATATGAGGACCTCGATCGAAGCACATACCTTCTCCAAGTGTGAAATCGTATCCCCACTTTCCATGATGTTATGCGCTGTTGGCCATATCTAAACAGATGAGGACTGGGTTTTTCATCATCACTATTTTCCCTTAAGAAGTGGTCTGTTAGTTGAAACATCTCCTCTTTACCGTAGATTATTTCCTTCTTAACCCACCACCTTAGCAGGTAGAACAAGGGTTGTTCCAAATGAGTCTTGAATACACTTCCTTGTCACGCAGGATGATCGAAGTGGCATATGCAAGTTAGGGTTATCGTATAACCTCTCCATTACATTATCAAGACAAGGCAAGTACTCTAAATCATCATTTATTCTTACTTCTGCAAGTTTGCAATTACAACTACCATCGGATGATTCTCCAACGTTAAGATTGATTACAAAGGGTTCAAGCCTAGCTTCGGTATCAACTTACTCTCCGCTGTCCATGCCTTGGGCTGATGGTTCAGTATCAGATTAATCACCGTAAAGAAGGGAGTCGATAAAGTAATTTTCTAACCCCTTGAACGGTTGCTTATCCGCGATCACCGTCTTGACGTCATTATTCATGTCTATATATTTTAGACAGTGGTGGAGAGTGGAAGAGACAACATTACCATGGATCCAGGGTCAACCCAATAGTAAGTTATAGGAGATTTTCACGTCAATCACATAACATGTAACTTCGGACCTCAAATCTCCAAGCTGGCACTTTTTTCAGATTTTTTCCAATGGTCTGGACTCACTGGTGTTAAATTCATAGATAACAGTGCTCGTGGATGCCAGCTTACTAGCAGGGATTTCGAGATTGTACATCAATCAGAGTGGTATAATGCCGACAGCGAAACCCGGATCGGCTTGGATCCAGTTGACAATGCTGGAACCGATATATCCGGTGAAATACAACGGTCTGTCATGCTTTGAGTTCCTTGTTTACATGTCCTCTTTGGTAAAGTTGATGCCGGGGAACTGTTTGGCCGCGAGATTGTAGTGCTGAACTAACGACTCCGGCTCTACGGGGGCTGGCTTGATCTGGGTGAGAAACACATCAGAATCAGTCAGTGCTTATTGCAAAACCTCTCTGGTGTCTTTAGAAAGACTCACTAACTCATATAGAGTTATCTTCACTGGTATGTCAGCCAATTGGGCCATAACATCGAAGCGGTATGGAGTGTTCGAACTTCCCGATTTATCTCTCCCAATCGGACGATTGAATCGAGTCTGCTTCAGGTTTTGAACCTCTTGGTGCTGGGGTTCCTTCTCCTTTTGTTTAGCTGCTACCTTCTTTTGTTTGGTAGCTGAATGCTGCTGTGGTTTCTCAGTGGGTGCAGGGGGAGTTGTAACCACCCCTAGCTCAGCTAACGTTTTAACATTTGGATCAGAAGTTTTAGGATACTTGTACCAGTACTCGTTTCCGCTTCTGGTGGCAAAGGTCGGTTCTTTGCTGGTTATGAAGGCTTCATGCTCGTCTTTAGAAAGCAGCAAAGTTGGGATTTTTTCATCATTTTCTTCCGGAGAATTGCTGAGGTGGCACAACAAGACTTTCTCTTGCCCTTGAGCTTCTTCTTGGATGAGGACCCCGTCCATTGTTCATCTTGGAGTAGATCTAGACTGACCCAAAGGACTTCGTCGTTGCAAGCCGTATATGGCACAAGCCCCTTTTGGCATTGTCCATAAGGATCGTCATTAACAGTCTTGATTTCTACCTTCGTCACACGTTTTGGCTGAAACCATGTTAGGGGAGCAGACCCGAAGTTAATAGTAACTACGTTCGTACCCACCTTCTTTTCCTTAGATTGCTTTGTAGTGATGATCCCGATATTAATCAGGGCCTGGATTTTATCTTTGAGCGCATAACACGTCTTGGTGGGATGATTAACCGCCCAATGAAATGCGTAGTATTTTGAATCTGTAGTCCTCTTAGCTCCCTCCTGATCGGTGATTGGAGGTAATTTGATTTTATTGTTCTCCAAGAGGTATTTGAAAATACTAGGAGCTTCATCTTCCTTAAAGGAGTAAACCTTTGGGAATTTTGGTTCCGAAGCCTTTTGTTGCCTCTGGGGTCGCTGTTGCTACTGAGACTGTGACTGCTACGGCGTTTGTTACTATAGTTGTTGCTATGGTTGAAGTTGGAATGTTTGATTCATATCCACTACACTTGCTAGCCCCTTCCCTTTACCACGGGGAACAAAATTCTGCTTCGGGGGATTCACTGCTAGTTAGCCTCTCTCATCCTTCTTCCTTTTGAGGAAGCGTTCAACTTGCTCTCCGCGCACCTTTAAATCTTTCTAAGTTTTGGATGACGCCACCCCCATGGCTTCCAGCACATCCAAAGAGAGATTGTTGTGGTAAGTTTGGAGGATGAACTCCTCCATGACTAGATCTCGGCAATTCATCGCCTTGTTCCAAAAGTGCTTGACAAAGTTATTGACCGATTCTACATCCTTCTGATTCTCATCGAAGAGTATTCTGATTGACACTTCAGTATCGTCATCGAAGAAATTGGTGAGAAACATGCTCTCCATGTTGTATCAAATGTTGATACTTCCTGGCTTAAGACGGTAGTACCAATCGAAGGCGACCCCGCGAAAGGTGCCAACGAATGACCGGACCATCAAAGGTTCGATACCGGAGATCACGCCCAGGTGGGACTTGAAGTAAATTAGGTGTTAAGTGGGTAAGCCTGGCTTGTCGAACAACATGAAGTTAATTAGATTAAACTTCGTTGGATATGGGATTGACTCCCACTTTCTTGGATAGGGACATGGAATACCAATCTCTTTCACCTCTTGAGCGGTCATCAAGGCATTGATTTTGCTCTCGAGGTCTTTCATCTTCTCGTCCTCACCTGTATTTTTCTTTGGGCAATTTCGTGGAGGAATAATAGGACCACCCCCAACATTGTTATCCTTGATGGGACCACCCCCTATGTTTTGGTCAACAGGAGGGGTATCAGCATTAAGATTTTTATCTACGTCCGAATCACTATTTTCATGATTGGTAGTGTTGCGACGACTGGATTCACCACTATGGTCGAATAGGGTTTAAATCTGTTGGTCATGTATTTCCCTCATTCGTTGCATGGTTAGCTCCATCTCAGCCTTGAATTCTTCTTTTTGTTTTGCCAAAGCTTCTTGAAGTAGTTGAGTCATTTGTTCGATGGTGACCATGAACGTTTCACGAGGTCATCCTACGCTAGACACTGTATTGTCAGAGGCAACAGTAGAGCAAGCATCTAACATTTTATCATCTGAGGAGTGTCCTCTATTCAGGCTAGGTCTGATAGTTCCCGACCATAACCAAGCGAGACGTTGGGATGCCCCTAGAAAGGGATCGGGACTGGAACATCGTGTTGACTTTCCCTTATCGGCCATATTAATGCTAACTTCTGAATGTTCGTCATCATGAACGGGGGGCTTCTGTAGAAGCGCCTTGATTTGGAATTAGATGCTTCGACGGAGATCCTTTCGAATACCGAGACCTTCCGTGGAGTGGTCTTAGGGTAGCTACATGCTGATAATACTGCCCTAATTATCTTTTCACACAGACAATTAGAGTCCGATTCTGGGATACTTCTCTTTTGAGATTTCTTCATACCCCTAGCCTGATAGTATAACTCATCGGCATTTTGGCTGAAGCAACCTATCAGCTATTGACTTGATTCCCCAGGTATGACGTTGTCATGTAACGAACATGTCTCTTTCTGGGGATGTAACGCCTTGTTGGCGCTCTTCGGAGTCACACGTTTAGATCCACCCCCTTACGAGTGTGAAATCTCAATAGGCTCCTAAACCTGGACACACAACCCGAAGCAGGCGGTTATGGGTGTTTTCCTAATATGGGATGGCTTCGACTTGTTAGGAGGACACATATGACCCCTAACCTGAATAGTCACTTAGGATTCGTTCATCGGACCTAAGCATTCTTTCACTAGAATTTTTCCCCGATCTTGGGTGAATTATCACTGCCATGAGGTTTCACCAGAGGTGCGGGAGCAGAAGGAGCAGGATCAAAGGCTGACGGAGGTTGAGAAACAGCCTCGGGCTGGCACCAGGTACGAAACACAGCTGGTGTTTCGTCCTAGGTGCAAAACACAAATTGTGTTTAGCCTTAGGTGTGAAACACAAATTATGTTTCGCCCCAGGTTGGGGCACTTCGGAGGTTTTTCGAATTGATTTTGTTGTTGGTTTGTCTTTCGGTACCCAGACTTGTTTCGATTTTAGTGGTTCTTTGGTCACCTCTTCCTTCTGTAGATCTTGTGCCTTCTACACAAGGATCCGTGCATGCACGAAAAGTGCGTGGTGCTTATGGATACGCTCCTCGAGAGTTGAACGGGTCCTTTTGACATTTGTTAGTTGTCGGTTTGGAGGAGGAATCAATGATTCGCTATTGTGGTGGTAGCTTAGTTACTTGATGCCTCCTAAATTCCAAATCCGCTTGATAGCGGAGTCCGTCAACCTACTCCAGAGCTTTGGCGAATTGACAAGCAAGGTGTTAGCGCTGCATCTGACGAGCCCGCTTCATCAGAATTAGTGCGCCTACAGCAGACAACTCCTTAACTTGAGAGGAGTTATCGTGAGTAGCATATCTGGCTTCCTTGGATGCCGAAGGAGTGTTACGAGAGGAATCAACAACGAGCGGGCAAGAATCATTACCCTGGGTCTTCAGATATGGAGACCAACGAACGTTCTTCTGTGAAGAAATCTTCCTACACTTGTGAGGGGAGGAGCATCTAGATGAGGAGGATGAGACGTACTCCTCGAACTTCTACCGTTCAAACTCATACTCGACCTCTACTTCAACCGGAATCTTGATCCCTTGTTGCGACACGACAACCTCAGTAGAAAGGCTGTTGGCTTCTACTGTGGTCGCCAGCATGTTTGTATTGGATATCTTTTTTATTGTTGAATCCATTACACGTTTATCGTCTTATAGATTCAAAAAAAAAAGTTAGTCTTTTTTATAAGACTTTCTTACACAATGAAAACAAACATGGGGATCTCCTAGAAACACACATATGATCATTTATCGATCGCTGCTTGCGTATGATCTTTGCATGTGCCGGGGACTCTTTGATCCGTGGACCACTGAGTATCAGATCTGGTAGATTTTGTTTCATAATGGAAACAAGAACTGAAATAAATATCTCAATAATGTGAGATAAGTACTCTTCTCAAGATCAAAACGAAGTCTAATCGTAAGGAAACAAGTGAAGGATGCTAAAAGGGGGCTGCAAATCTCTTGAACTCTTCCTCTTTCTACTGAAGAACTCGCCAAGACTCGCCTTTAGATCTAAAATTCGTGCTCCTTGCTCTCTAAAATGTCAGGGCTTCGCCTCCAAGTCCGAAATTTTAGATCCCCGTGTATAGGGGCCCTATGGGTGTATTTATAGGCTTCAGGTGCCCTGCTTTTGGATAAGAATTCACGATTTGATCTTATCTTCAGTTGAGAACCACTTTTTCACATTTAATGATAGACTCAAGTCAGTTGGGGAGGCTCTAGAATGAATGAATCTCGGAATTCTATTGAAATACGCATTGTCGGGAGGCTGAACAGACGAAACAGCCTGTGTGTTTCGCCCATGTGGGCGAAACACACTTGGTGTTTTGCCCATGTGGGTGAAACACACAAGGTGTTTTGCCCATGTGGGTGAAACACACAAGGTGTTTCACTCATATGGGCGAAACACGCTTGATGTTTCGCGAATGTATGCGAAACACACAAGGTGTTTTATCATCGTTTCGCCTTTTTGCGCGTTTTGTTGATTTGTACGCTTCGCAGACTCGCTTTGTGCGCTTTTTAGCTTCTCTATGGCATCGGATGATCCTCTTTGACTCGAATAACGATGTTCATCACCTTATCTTCATCTCGAGCTGCGTGCGGCAACCTATAGGCAATTTTGACGCCTACAATATGCCTAAATGAAATTCAGATTTCTGGTCTTCATTCAGTAGAGGAGTCTAGTCATGCGATAGCAGACGTCTGGTTGTAGATCAGACATTTGGCATAATTAGCAGTCGTCTGGTTTTGTGTTGGCATAAATCCAGATTTTTGAGAAAATAGAATGAGAAGTATAAACTAGATTTCTAGACATCAAGTTTGATTTCCAGATGTCTGGTGGGTTATTTTTAGCTGTCTGGGCTTAGTCTTGACTGCTATTTGAAGTTAAGTTTCATTATATTTTGTTTAAAGTCTTTCCAGCTACTTGGTTTTTTACTATATTTAGCTGAAGGGTCTATTTTTAGGTTATTTACATATCTTAGGACATACTGTTGTCTCGATATATTTGTAGTTGATTTGGTAGTCTATTAAGACCTTCACATTTTCCTCTTTAGGGATTGACTCGGCCTTCACTACTGAATGTATATTAAACTCTTTGGTGTTGTTAGTTATTCGAAAACCTTAATACTGGGTTTATTTTTATCGGGTTTGTAAACACTATTATCCAAATATTTAGGATAGTTGAATTTGTAATTAAGCTTACCATATTAATATAATCTGATATAACTTTTTGGGCTATATTAATCAAATGAGGTTGAGTTATTAGTTTAAAACTCATAATAGAGTTCTCCTTTCTTCCACATCCCTTTTGAGGTATGGTGGACGACTTTTATGTTAATCCTATTTTTACTCAAGTATCTGGTTAACAACCAAATTTGAGTTGTTATATGGTTAATATTTCAAAAGAGTTCAATTATGTTCGGAAAGACTTGACACTTAAAAATTAATGAGAAACTAAGTAATATGACTCGAAAGAGTATTTAATTATTTATATTGTACGAGTAGTCCTATCAGATACCAACATATATGTAGGCAATAAAAATTGTCTTTAATCCCTATCAGAGAAGTTCAGAACAAAACTGCTTAATTCTCGCCCGAAATAGCAAAAAAGGGGAAAACACTGATATCTCTCAAATCAGAAGGAATTTGGTGAAACGGACAGGAGAAAATCAAACCCTATACAGTTGGTTTGGTCAGCTTCATCTCGTCGAGATAGTCGATTTTTTCATATATAATTCGTCTAATTCCGACTTACGGTTTGAAAGTTATGACCTGTTCTTCGTAATATATTCTGGAGATCGCCTGCAAAGGAGTTTAGCTCGCCTGAATAAGGCTGTCTCGCCTACACAGACTCACCTGCAAAGCTCGCCTAACAGTTAGAAGCTTGCCTGCATAGCCTTACCCGCATGCTTGAAATTCGCCTGCATAAGGCAAGCTCGCCCGACTGCTGGAAGCTCGCCTGCACAAGGATAACTCATTCGACAGTTAGAAGCTCGCCTGTATGACCCAAGCTCGCTTGCACGCTTGAAGATCGCCTGTACAAGGCAAGCTCATCTGTACAAGGCAAGCTCGCCCAACGTCTGGAAGCTCACCTGTACAAGGCAAGCTCGCCCGACGGCTAGAAGCTCGCCTATACAAGGCAAGCTCGCCCGATAGCTGAAAGCTCTCCTACACAAGGTATGCTCACCCGATAGCTTAAAGCTCGCCTGTAGCACCCAGGCTTTCCTACATGCCAAAGCCCGTCAAGCTCGTCTGCACAAGAAAGCTCGCCTGCAGACCCAAGCTCGCCTGCAGACGCACCTGCTCGCCTAAAAGCTTGCCAGCTTGCCCGACAGCCCAAGCTCGCCTGCAATGTCAAGCTTGCCTGTACAGCTGGACCAAGTCAGCCACTTGAGCTTAAAACGTGGGAGTGGGTACACCCACTCCCCATGATCTAAGGGGTGGAGTATGGTTCTCCTCACCTCTAATGGTCACATCCCAAGATTTAAGGGGCGGAGTATGGTTCTCCTCACCTCTAATGGTCATATCCAAAGATTTAAGGGATGGAGTTATGGTCCCCCTCAATCACAATCTCACAATTTGAAAGAGTGGCCATGCTTATCCTCTACTATAAATAGCCAATGATGGATCAAAAGAGAGGTCTTGAACTCTTGATCAAGACCAAACCTATTTGGCTCCTTGACAATCAATTCTCTTAAGTTCTAAGAGAACCGAGCCTAGCTCTTGGCAAACTCCTTGGCAATCAGCTTGTTCGTGATCTCAGTCGAATCCTCAGCTGAAGAGGACCGAACTTTGAGATCTCAACATACTTAGGCTCCGAGCAATCAAGCAATTACTCGACCGTCAAACTCATCCAACCGAGCTTCTACTACATATTGAAGCTCCAACCGCAACTTCTATCGGATCGTCCAAGGGAAGCAAACTCGGTTCCAGCACTGAGGGAGGCATCCTATCGCTACCAAAGACCCCACGTTAAACAAGGAGGGTATTCTCTCCACTTCTGATATAACTTTGATTCATTAGTTTATAATAAGCTATTTTTATTAATACAAACGAAGTCCCTTTTTTGGGAAATAAAATTTTACACGCTACAGAAGATGGCGACCACAGTGGGAGAAACTGTTTCTTCAAATGAAATGGTGGTGGTGTAGTTTGATGAAATTGTGGCAGAGACAACTATTGAGTCCCTCGTTATCTAGTTTGAAGAGTACTTATCTTCATCCTCTTCTGGCAGCAATGCGTCTCGGAAGTACTACAGAGTTGCACGTGTGGCACAACCCTAAGTGGCCAAGGCAACCACGCCAGAGAACTCCGCCCGAGCAAGCACAGGGAGTTCTATCTCCCCCAAGCCCATCACGGTCGAGCCGGATACAAAGGATGCAAGTTCAGGGGGTGCTCGATGGGTCGTTGAACGATCCTCGTAGACCCCCATGTAAGAGGAGACGCTAACTCATGTCGGTGCGGACCACACCTTCGCCGTTAACATGAACGCCCCCCTCTCCAAAAGAGCTAAGCAATGGTGACGATAAGCTCTCACCCACCAAAAGACACAAGCTCTCATCTCCGATGACGGTCTAAATTACTATTCAGGCCTGAAGAGATCCAAGCTAAAACACAAAATTCTCAAAATTGACGAATTTAGTGTTTTCAGCGAGCGTAGCAGTTCAGGCGAGCCCCACGAGCTTCGCTCCATGAGCAAGGTTCCCAATTTTGGTGAACTTCTCAAATCAGTCGAGCCCTCCTACGTAGACGGGCTTCGTTCTTCAGGCGAGCTTCCCAAATCTAGCGAGCTTCCCAAATCTGGTGAACTCTGTAGTTCAAATGAACTTCACCAAGTTCGCTTAATAGCCCAACTTCGACCCGCAATAGCTGACCTTCGCCAGAAAGGCAAAGCTGCAGCTCACCCAACAGGCGAGCCTCGACAGGCCGAACCTCGCTAACACATGTGAGCTCACCAACAGATGCAAGCTTGCCCAACAGGTGAACCTTGCCAGACTGAGCCTCACCGACGAGCTCAAATATGCCAAACAGGCGGACCTCAGCAAGGTCGCCTAATAGCTCGACCCCGCCTGCAAGAAGTGGTAGTTCGCCAAAAATGCGAATCTTGCCTGAAAGAACTGGAGGTTGAACCTCGCCAACAGGCTCAAGGTTGCCGACCACGCGAATCTCGTCTGAATGAACAGACAACTGAACTTTGCCAACAGGCCTAAGCTCGCCTGTCTAGGAAAGGTCGCCTGAGTTCAACGCTTGGGAAATTTCCCAAGTGTTCCCATTTGGACTCCCTTGAGTCTCCTCCATTTGAGCGCCTGCAGTCGGCTGAGGCTCAAGCTTGCCTTGAACCTCGCCTGAACGACCAGTCAACTCGACCTCGCCAGCAGTCGGCTGAAGTTCGCCCAAATGCTCATGCTCGCCTACAGTCGGTTAGAGCTCGCCCACATTCCAGATCTCACATGTCTCGGTGAGGTCAGTTAGATCTGACACTTAGGGAATTTCCCAAGTGTCCTCATGCCGGCTCCCTTGAGCCTCCTTCATGCGACATCACGTCTCGTCCTTCCGACACTAGGGGTTGTCACTATCAAACTACATGGGACCTCAGAGGATGCTTGACTTGCAAACACATGCCCTACGAGACTTTTGATGATGTGGAGCTCCCAACTGCAATTGTCAATGAGATGGGGAAGTCAAAGGTCATTGAGCGTGAAGGTATACACCAACGCACTCATGCCCAAATAGGGGTAGCCATTCTATTTGACTACACGCGCCTAGTACCCATCTCTGATGATGACGATGATGATTGCTCAGCAGTGGCAATGTCACAGGCTTTAAGCTTAGTTCAGGGTGAGCACACAAATGTGCACATGACCGACATCCCTGATGAAATATCCATAAGAATCGACGAGCAACAAGCAACCATCAACTCCCTGAAGGAGATGTTGGAGCAGCTTCTGAGCGAGAAGAAGAAGAAGAAAGAGAGGACTTCAAGAACTTCGCGTAAATCCTCGAAGCACAAAGAGCAGATGCCTACTCCTTCTCACTCCTCATCTGAGTCATCTGGAGGAACGTCATCTTTGGGTCATAATCCGAGGGACAAAAGGCTCGACGAATTCCAAAGTCAACTCGACGCCTTGAAGCTCCAGAAGCAAATAAACAAGCTGGGGGTTGTTAGATCGTATCCAATCGAATTGGATATAGTCTCCTACCCGGTGAAGTTTCAGCCACTAGACCTCCTGTAGTTCGATGACAAGAGTTCTCCTACCCAGCACATTTACTACATCCAGGTGCAAACTGGACACATAGTTAGGAATGATCCCATTATGACTCGACTGTTCATTAGTACCCTCAAGAGGGTCACTTTTGAATGGTTTTGCAGGTTGAAGCCTGGATCCATCACTTGCTGGAAGGACATGGAATGACTCTTCATGACCATATTCTTTGACAATAACAAAGAAGTATATGTGACCACCCTACTAGCTGCAAAGCAGAAGAAGACAGAGTCTATAAGCAAATTTGTCAAGAGGTTCAGGAACTAATCGCTACATACACGTGATCAGGTTTCTGAGGCCACTCACATGGAGATGTGCCAGAACAATCTCTCCATCGACATCCTATCTAATATGGGCGCAGTCGTAGCTCGCTCATAGAAAGACTTAATCCACCAAGGAGAACAAGTCCAGAGCATGCTCAAGCGCATGGATGATGAAGGGCCATATGAATTTCAAGGCGGTGATGACCAAGACATCTTGGTAGTGGAAACCACCTCCTCATCCAAACCCTCTTCAAAACAAAGGGGCACTGCTTCGTAGCACAAGAAGCCTACGATGGCATCAGCCGAGCTCGCCAACTCAGACCCAAACTATGGAGCCGACTGCAAAGACTTAGCTATTACTGGCCGAAGATGATCGGTGACGCTTAAGTGCGTCAATCGCCAGAAGACTTGCATCCGACGGAAACATCATACTCATTCATAGTAGAGACGGTCTACTTGAGTGGGCAATATGTCAACAAAGGATTTCATCCTTCAACTCCCACGAGATCAACTAAGGTGTCTTTACCCTTCAATCCAGATTCTTGCCGGAGTGGGGGTGATCTCGGTTTCTTTGTGAAACCATATACTATCCCAAATCTCCAGTGGCAATAGTGTGCCCTTCAATCTTGACGTTAGCGCTCGCCTCTTATAGCTTTTCTAAAAGAGCCAGAAGCATATAAGCAATTAGAGGAGGGACGAACTCTGAGTCGTTTAATGCCCGATATTGCCACCTGAAAGGTGTACTACCGGTAATAGATGTACCTAGACTAGCGATCATTGTGGACAAATCAGATCCTACAATGGCACCTTCATCGGTTTCAAGGGCCACATCTGTTTCACCACCTGCCGGATCCTCAACCACAGCCTCATCTGCTCGCAGCATGAAGCTGGATCCTCCAAAAAAAGTCTAAGTCGAGAGAAGGAGGGTTGTACATCGTTACGTCTTCTTCATGACCCCCTAGAATATAAAATTTGCTAAGTCTAAAGCTTGGTAGATGAAAAGACAGAAAAGATGACAAGAGTCGAAATATTACCTTCCCC
This sequence comes from Asparagus officinalis, assembly GCF_001876935.1. NCBI lineage: Eukaryota > Viridiplantae > Streptophyta > Magnoliopsida > Asparagales > Asparagaceae > Asparagus > Asparagus officinalis. Next base: position 70,011,100 of record NC_033799.1, on the reverse strand, counting down.
ACCAATGGGCGCATCATCGGCCATCTCTGCTTGAGAAGCCTGGGGTTTAGCGTATCGCTTGATGGTCAACTTCAATCGTTTCATAGGTAGGACCTCATTAAGATCCACATGTCTGCTCTGTATTGATGTAGCATGCGACTTAACTTGTGATCCAGCTTGAGTTGTGGCTCGAGATTGAGCATGAGTGACAAGACTACTTCTCCCCTCTTCTCCCTCGGAACCTACATCTGAAAGTTCAACCATCATTCTATTATGAGTGGGCAAAATTCTCCATTTATTTTGAGCTTTAAGTCGACGAGCTCGATCAGCGATCGATAGATCCTAGAGCTCTTTATAAAAAGACTCAGACAAACCTACTGCATGTTCCTCGAAGTTGCTGTTGACCTCCATAGCACCACCAACGGTGGCTTCATCCTCTTCAGAAGTCTCTTCATTAGAAGCAAACGATTCCTCCTCTACTTCCTCTATTTTCTGCTTGCCTTTGCCTGAGGGACCAACATGCTTATTGTCGTGTTTCCTTCGTTCTTGTAGATTTTCTTAGACCATCCTCTCAGTAATACGTGTTGCAGCTTCAGCCATCAACTCCTTAATTGGTCTTAGAGGGACGGACTCATTAGCTGCCATAATCCATTTACAACATAAATATGTGAGCTCTAAGTGGCGGTCAGTATTTGGAAGACTGAACTTGGCACTAGTACATCCCGTCACATTCCACAGCCAAGCTCGAGCACCGTCCACTAGTCCGTCGTAAGTATGAAACCGTTGATTCGGATTCTCGACGTATAACTGGTCGTATCCAAATTAACGGGCGAACCGGCACGACAGATAAGGCTCTAAATAGCAGCGTTCCTTCACTCGGAAAATGAGATGGCTTGGCCTTATGTTCATAAGCCATCTGAAACAACCAATATCGAGAGAAGTTCAATCTGTTCTAGGCGCTTCTACGTCAGCAAGCAACCCACCATATTTGCTGGAAAATTAAGGGAAGTATGGAATTATCACCCAACCCTTGTGCATGTGCAAACTCTTCCTGACTTCCGAGAGGTCTCGAGCTTTCCATTTGCACTCCTCAAGTAATTGTAGCAAAGGAGTAGATAAATCCGCATTAGTTGGAGGCGACATCAGATCAAGGTGATGAAGAACCAGTCATCCCATCAGATAGGTGTAAGGGAACTCAGCCTTCTCCATAGGGATCTTCTCGGATGGGGTCTCCTTAGTTTGGATAAAAACTATGACCACTTGACGAAGCCCACGATGAATGTCAGTAACCATTGCTGGCAGAAGAGATAAGCTCTTTTCGTAGGCAATCTAGACAGCTGTAAATAGCACCTCTATCGGCAAGGAGTCCGAGGTCTGATATGGTACCACACACTTCTTCAACCAAAGTGTGATGTAACCAGCCAACAAAGTCTTAGGGTGAATGGACTTCTCCGCTTGCAATAAGAAAGTCTTGAACATAGTCCTTGCAGAGAATTTACCCTGAGCACTCATAATGGTGTAGGATCAGGCATCGTATTTTTCAATTAACTTGTTGATCTCCGAAGGAGTTAACGGTTTCAACTTACAAACAGCTTTGTCAGATTTCTCCAAATTCTTGAATAGATAACCCAAGAATTGCTTCTGGCTTATTTGAGGAGACTTCTTCCTCGCAATTGGGTTAGTTCTGGCTAATGCTATCTGATAGTGACACGTGAGTTCCCATAACGTGTCGTATCAAGCAGTCTTGTGGATTTTCAATTGAAATAACTCCCGATTGGAGGGAAAATATTCCTGATACGGCATATCTCCCATTTGCAATCCGGAGACTTTATGCATCTCATGGAAGGGTAGTCCTAATTCCCCGTTTCGGGTAAGAAAAGTGTTAGTATCTGGATTGTACAGCTCTACTAATCCCGTGAAATGGATAACATTCACTGGCAATCCGTATTGGGTGGCACGAATAGCTTCATATAATCTTATCGACTTCAATTCAGCACCCCATCAGTGGAGGACATAACCTATCATCCTGCCCCCACCATGATTTATCTGAAGAGTGAGAATAGCCATGACACCTGTAATTTTCGATAGGTAGCTCCCGCCCTAGCTTGGCGAAACGATTCTTCACTGTGTGAGCCACTATAGGTAGCTCCCCTTTAGACGGGTCCTCTAATCCCATCATACTGGGGTGTAATCCTATGATGTGTTTTCTACTACTAGAACCCAGGAGTGAATGGCTGGTGATGTATCCGCAAGGAATATTGGTGTGTTCTTCTGTCGGAGTCCATGGCATCTGTCGCGTCACCGCTTGCCCCCGCAATTCTGTTAGCGAATGATAACGAGGGAACGAATGAAGGTATAAGCAAGTTGTATCATCACTGTGTAACCACTGCTCATCTCTGAGGGTTATGGCGGTTGGATCCGTCACAGAATCGCTGAACATGTAATGTGTCTTCCTTAAAAGATGAGCAGGATCTGTATCTTCAGCGAACGGTGTGTCTGTAATTAACTAGCGTATAATGCGTCGACCCCCCTCCCGTACCAACTTATAAAGTTCATCTGGGAGGTCCAAAGAGAACTGAGAAATGGGCGGAATTGACATCGGGTCATCAACGGTAGTGTAATATCTACTCCTATGGCCATCTATCTCGAATTAAGAAAACGGCGTTGCAGGGTATTCAACTAAATGAAGAATGCATATTTATTAAATGCGGTTACGAAGAAACATTAAGGCGATACAGGGCGTTGAACTCTTTTCACCAGTATGTGAGATAGAGTCACTACCTTGTAATTGGCTAGATGATTTTAACTGTATCACGAACACACAAGATAACGTACATTGTCGCGCGGATAGCGTGGTAACATACCCCATCTTACAAAACATGATACGACAAAAAATCACCCCATATTGCCTTAAAATACGTTTTGACCAAGCAAAACGCATCTGATAAGCATCAACCCCCACAAAGGAGGATATCAGCTCTTCCTAATTGCCTCACTAAGGATAACAAAGCGGGGATATGATAAAGAAGCATCCACCCCCACAAAGGAGGATATTAGCTCTTCCCAATTGCCTCACCAAGGAGAACAAAGCGAGGATGCAATTGGCAATATGATATGATAAATATTGAACTTATGAGCAGGAAATTATAAGGGCTTACCGGTGAAAGAAAAACGCTCCCTCTCGGGCGACTGAGTAGCTGAGCGACTCCTCGGAAAGCGTGATCTTCTCATCGACATGGCTAATCTGTAATAAAGATCAACAGCTCAGATAGATCAAGAATCGAGATACATGAATCAAAGATTAAAAGAGAAATTGTGAATCTTTGACTGGAATTCTACAAAATAGAATTTTCCAGTTAAAAGGTCCAATTAAACATATGAAATGTTTTCGATGTAAATTGGAGTCCAGAAAATAAATGTATAAGGCTAAAAGGTTGGACATTCTTCTCTCAAAAGGCCAAAAGATGGACACAAGCCCAATTCTTACATGTGGTTCAAACTAAGCTCCTCGTACATAGCTCACACCCATGATCAAGCATGATAATTCAAAGGGAAAATCAAGCAGAGGGTCGCAAAGTTAAACATAGGGTCTCGACCATGTCAACATGCAGATTACAAGCTCACAAAATCATCCGAAATTAGAGCATGGATATTGACTTGAGTTTCAGAATCATACATACATGAGAATAAGCAAGAATTAAGTGATATCAAATCATGTACACAACCAAACATCCCAAGGGTTCGATGTTGACAAAAAGTTTGAAGCTAAGCTTCATTCTAGCTTCAGTTCATATTCAAGCTTCAGTTCATCAATTTCAAGGCTAACAAGCTCAAGGCTCAATAAATTAAAGTAAAAGGTGGCGGTCATACAAGTCAAGAATTAAAGCATCTATATTTCCCCTAAATCGAGAATTCGATTCAGTTCTCATACACAACCAAGTTCAGGGAATCCCCTCACAAGTCAAGCAAGGAATATCGACTACTTTAGAAGTCTACAAAATCTACTAAAAATTTGAGAGCATGGGTATTGATTCAAATCTCAAGTATGAACATGGACAACAATCAAAGGCCTCAGCTATGCATAGGTTCGAGAACTATGGATTCAATCATCAACATCAACCAAGAGCTAAAAGAAGAATTCGGCGATGCATATTTTGAGAACTACAGATTCAAATTATTAATCATCAACTAAGAGTTCAAAAAAATTTGGCCATCATTTGAAGCCCAAATCCAAATTTCGGTTTTCCCCCAAGATTGAAGAACTAGGGCTTTAGTTATCAAGTCATGCACACAACCAAAGCCAAGAAATTCGGCCACCATCAAAGCCCAAGATCAGATTTTGGTTTTTCCCCAAATTCAAGAACTAGGGTTTCAACTATTAAGTCAAAACTCAAAGGTTCCGCCAAATTAATGTGAGAACATTGAAGCTTACCTAGATTCGAAGAAGAATCGAGGAGGAGGAGGAGAAGCCCGTCGATGCTCAGACCCAAGCCAAAAAAATCGCCGAACCTTAGTGTGTCTTGTTTGCAGATTTGAAGAAGTGGAGGGATTTAAATGAAAAGAGAATTAAGGATTTAAAGGATTTGAGGGAGCTAGGATCTTGTTTCGAACTCTTGAAGAAGAAGAAGTCTAGAAGAGGCCGAACTTAGGGAGAGGAAGTCAGCTGGGAGGAGTTTTTCTTCACTAAAGTTGGTAAAAGAAAAAGGAAATGAAGAAGGAAGATAGAACTTGGGTATTAAATCCCCAAATAATCCCCCGACCGGCTTTTGTGCGGGTCGGATTGCTACCCGACCCGCGTTTGCGTGGGTCGGATTGACCTGACCCGCGTTCACGCGAGTCGGATCAATTGGACCCACGCTCGCACAGGTCGGATCCACCTGACTCGCGTTCACACGGGTCGGGTATGATCCGGCGGCCGTTTTCATCATATTCTCACCCATTTTCACATACTTTCATAATATTCAGACCCAATTTCATATTTCCGGGTAGCTTCACGGCATTTTCGCCTACTTTTGAGATACTCGGGACCCACATATACTCCAATAGGTATACGACTCTAAACTATTCCCCACTCTTGACGAAAAGCTCCTGGAGAATATTACGCATAATATTCTTAAGGATAACTCGGTAACCTCCAACGATTACACAAGGTTAAACTGATTCCCGAAAATCCCAGGAGTATATGAGTACAAACTGGTCCTCCTCAGGCCAATGCCGATTGATACGAAACCCTAAGGTCAATGCCGGTCAACGCGTAGCCCTAGGTCAACACTGGTCAATACTGGTCAACACGTTGCGATGAAAGTCAATGCCAATAGATACGAAACCCTAAGGTCAACGTCGATCAATGCGTTTCGACGAGAGTCAATGCTGGTCAACATGTGGTGACGCACGTAATTAGTTCAAAGTTAACTCAATGACACGAGCCAAAATCAACTCACCAATTTCGATTCGAGACTTTAACAACGGTCAGACAATAAATGCAGTACCGAAAAATTTTTAGCTATTCGACAAGATACTGAATAGACTAAAATATGGAGAAGTCAAGAACTGAAACCACTTGTAGGTCCTTTGACACTGATTGAAGTTGGGGTCTATCATATCTAAAGCATTTCAGACTCCTCTATAAAAGAATGAGGTTGAAACACTTTGGAGGAGGTATCTGCAGGCGTCTAAAATTGCCTATGAGTTCCAGCACGTAGCTCAAAATGAAGAGCGGACGAGTTAAGAAGAATCATCTAATTGGCCGCTACACACGTCAGTCAGCTCGCGCATGTCGGTCATCTCGCGCACGTTGGTCAACACGTGCACGTCAATCAGCTCACACGTGTCGGTTAACACGCGCGCATCAATCAGTTCGCGCGTGTCGATCAACACGCGTACGTCAATCAGCTCGCGCTTGTCGGTCAACACGCGCGCCTCAATCAGCTCATGTGCGTCGGTTAGCCCGCGCACGTCAATTAGTTCATGCACATCGGTCTTCCCGCGCACGTCAATCAACTCGTGCGCGTCGGTCAGCCCGCGCACGTTAATCAGCTCACACATGTTAGTCAATGCGCGCATGTAAATCAGCTCACGAGAGTCAGTCAATACGCGCACGTCAATCAACATGCTTGTCAGGCAGCCCCAAGTGTCCGACGTGTTCGTCGGTCAGCCCCTTAGCGAAGCGTACAAGCCAACGAGTTGACCAAATACGCAAAATGATGGAGAATGTAGGTCCGGAAAAGTCGGGAAACATCAAAAAGCGAGAAGAGAGAGAGAAAAAGCCTCGGAACCCGTGCTCGCGTGGGTCACCCACAAGTGACCCGCGCCCACGTGGGTCACTAGTGCCCGACGCACATATTTGACCCCCAAACGCGTTTTTGACGGTTTTAAAGCAGTTTTCGTATGATTTATCTATTCCAGGGGTTCCCAATTGACTTGATATCAACTATAAACATGGTTAGGCCGTTATTGACTGAAGATAAGGTCAAATCGATCATTCTCATCCAAATACCCACATCCGAGGCTTATAAATATAAGCCTAAGGGCTCCATTCTACAGATCTAGAATTTTATCAAGAGGGCAAGGTGCTGCTGGATTGAGGAGTCAAGGAGCACAAAATTTTAGTGAAGGTCAATCAGATACCGATGAACTTCAGCATAAGAGGAAGGCTTTCAAAGGATCTGCACCCGTATCCCCCGTTCGTTCCTTGAGATTAGGCTTAGTCTTAATCTCGAGAAGAGCTACTGATTTCGTTTGGTCAATTTCAGCGCTTCAAGCGAATACTTCCCTAGTGAAGTAGGACCTCTATCAATTTTCTGACAACCGGATCTGATCCGCGGTCGTCCACAGATATCGACGTCCTCGGCACAGGCGAAGACCCCATGCAAGCAAGAGTTGATAAATAGTTCTTGTGTTTATTTTCTAGAGAGTTGTAATCTTTATTCTTATTGTTTGAATTCATTGTAAACGATCAAAGTTGTAATGGATTCGATAATGAAAATTACTTTCGACAAAAATAATAGTTACGGATCAATTTAAAGTGATATCCCTTCAATGTAGATGTAGCTTTAACTTGCAATTTTATTTATGATTACCATGATGATGTGATATGATATGTTGCAATAAAGTTGATGATATCCTCTGCTTCGGTTGATATATTAATGATCTTTTTCACTTGTTATCTGTTATTACTTTTGGTATAAGTTGTGAAAGAATTATTAGGATTTGAGTAGACATACTTAGCACTGACACTATGTTATTAACAGTTCACTATGTGTTTATAGTCTACATTCCTATTTATATTGCTGTTATTTATTGTATTTTATCGATCTACCAATTTGTCTGTGCAAAATTATTTATATGCTTATTAGTATTACTTTGAGCTTATAATTCATTTGATTTACTTATTTATATGTCAATTATTATAACAATTTCATTTATTTAGATTCATATTCCTTTGATAGTACTTGTTGAATTCGTGTGAACGTGGGGAACATGGGGGCCACACACAAGCACGTGAACATCCATTCACGTGAAAAATCAACCAGGGGAACGTGGGAGCTACACACAAGCACGTGAACATCCATTCACGCGAAAATCAACCCAAGATCTGCAAATCTCTATAAGTATGCAACTTTCCTAAGTTTTTGTGTAAGGGGGAAATCAGAAGTGTTTTTGACGACAAGTTCGTGGGAAAACACAGAGGGTTTTATTTTTCTCTGGTGGCTGTTTTGAGAGAAAAACAGAGACTTAGATTTTGAAAAAAAAGTGAGATCTTGAGAGATAAAAAGAGAGATTTTACAAGAGAGATATTAATTTCTTTTGGGTAAAAATCAGATCTCTTTTCTTTGAGACGAGCTTGTGGATTGTACAAGTCGTCAGTGTTTTCCTCATAGTGGAATCTCCCCTCAACCCCTCCCGTGGACGTAGGTAAGTTTGCCGAACCACGTAAATCTCATGTATTTACTATTTTCTGGGTGTTGACTGTTGCTTGTAGGTTCCCTCGATAATTCAGTCCTAGAACTGATGAGAGGAAGAGTGTATATTTCACTTTGTTGAGATATTTCACTTTCTATTCTTGTTTCCTTTGAGAAACATGAATATTGAGGTTGGCTTATGCTTTTGTGACAACAAAGCCAGGGCTATCTCTCAGGTGTTATATCTCTTGCGCGACGTGAGAGCGTGTCTCTGCACCTAACAATTGGTATCAAAGCTGTTATTCAGATTAGGAGTGGTGTTGCTTCTGGTTTGAGGATGTGCTCGACAATTTCCTAAGAGAAGCGGATTTATTAATACAAGCAGAGAATGACGTCTATCAGTAAAACAGTTAAAGATAGAAAGTACGAGATTAAAAAATTCAATGGGAAGAATGATTTTTCCTATTGGAGGATGCAGATGAAAAACTCATTGATTTCGCAGAAATTGCACAAAGCTTTGGCTGGAAAAGAGAAGAAGCACAAGGATATGTTTGATAAGGATTGGGAGGAGCTGGATCTGGAAGTACGGGCGTCAATTATCCTTTGCCTTGAAAGAGATGTAGCTTTCTTGATAGATGGAGAGGAAACGGCTACGGGTGTGTGGTCGAAGTTAGAAAGCACCTTCATGACGAAGAGTCTAACGAATCGGATCTATTTAAAATCTAAATTATATACTCGCAAGATGGAGGAGGGCTCATCAATCCGGGAATACATCAACAAGTTTGATAGGATCATATCAAACTTGAAGGACATAGATGTATCAGTTGAAGATGAGGATCAGGCGCTTCTACTACTTCTATCTCTGCTGAAGTCTTATGAGAACCTGGTGCAAACACTAATGTTTGTGGGAGACAATTTGACGATGGATGAGACTAGAACAACGCTTCTAGCGAATGACCTTCGGAAGATTGCAACTAGTGACATGACTACTGGTGGTAGCAAAGAACAAGCGCAGAGATTGTTTGCTAGAGGAAGAAGTAATGAGCGAGGAAAAGGCAAGGGAGGAAAGTCTAGATCTAAATCATGACCTCTTGCTGGAAGAGCATGGGTCGACTGTCCAAATAAGAGAGTAGGTGGGAAGAAGAACAACAACAAGACTGAGAGGAGAGAAGGCAAAGAAGAAGCGAGCTATGTTTCACAAGAAGGGAGCGAGAAGGAATGTTATGTCATCACGGGTGGCGAGGATATCTCCGAGAAGTGGATTCTTGATTCACGTTGCTCTTACCACATGTGCCCAAATAGAAAGTGGTTTACTACCTACAGAAGCATTAATGGTGGAACCGTATTGCTAGGGAACAACCATGCTTGTAAAACGGTGGGTCTAGGTAATATTAAGATCAAGATGCATAATGGAGTGGTCCGAACCTTGACTGATGTGAGACATGTTCCCGACTTGCGAAAGAATCTTATCTCAGTTGGTATATTGGACTCTGGTAGTTGCAAGATTGTTACAAAGAACAGAGTGAAGAGGGTTGTTCAGGATTCCCTTGCAGTGATGATGGGTGTTCGTCACGATAATTTATATACTCACTCAGGTATAACGATGATGGGAGATGCAGCGGTTGGAACTGAAGGAAGTGATGGAGATCCATGTGAGCACACACGGTTATGGCATAGGCGGCTTGGGCACATATCAGAGAAAGGTCTAGTTTTGCTTGGTAAGGAGGGTCTGCTGAAGAATCTGAAGAAACATTGTATGGATTTTTACAAGGATTGTGTGTATGGAAAGGTGCACAAGGTCCATTTCTTGAAAAGCAATCACAAGAGCAGAGGTATACTAGATTATGTGCACACGGATGTTTGGGGTCCGGCTCAGACAACTTCCAAGGGTGGTTCCAGGTTTTTCTCTCATTCATAAATGATCATTCGAGGTATGCTTGGATTTATTTTCTTAATCATAAGAATGAGGTATTCAAGACATTCAAGAAGTAGAAAGAAATGGTTGAGAACAGGACATGTAAGAAATTAAAGACACTGAGATCTGACAACGGTACAGAGTATACAGATGGTACTTTCAAGAAGTTCTGTGATCAAGAGGGCATTGTTTGACACTGGACAGCCAGGTCAACACCATAATAGAACGGGGTCGTGAAGAGACTGAAGTGAATATTGTGGGAGAAAGCAATGAGTATGCGATTTTATGCTGGATTGGGCAAGGAATGGGGAGCAAAAGAGGTGGCTACAGCTTGTTATATTATTAACTGTTCTCCATATTCTACACTAAATGGTGATACACCCTATAGGGTGTGGTCAGGAGAGCATGCAAATTATGAGAGGCTCAGAATTTTCAAATGTACCGCCTATTATCATGTCAACGAGGGAAAGCTTGACGTGAGGGCCAATAAGGCAATTTCTTAGGGTATGCAAAGGATATAAAAGGCTATCGCCTTTGGTGTATAGAAGATTCGAAGTTTGTGATCAGCAGGGATGTTACCTTTGATGAGAAGTCTATGATTACTAAGGCACCCAAGGATGATGATGTTGAGACTGTCGGGACTTCAAAGTCCCAGGTTATTGAGATAGAACCTAAGGACCAACCAGGTTCTAGTCATGTTCAAGTGGGAAATTAGGTAGATGATGAGCTTAAGAAGGAGGAGGTTCAACAGGAAAATACACAAGCACTACAACAGCAGCAACTCAAGGATAGTTTGGCTTTCACTAGGCTAAGATGAGCATACAAGCAGGTACTGAAGATGTGGGCTGATCAACCACTGAAGTACTATGAGCAGGTTTATTTGGTGGAATACGCACTCTCGGTGGAGGAAGATGAGCCGATCTCCTTCAAGGAAGCTATTCGAGATAAGGATAGTGAGAGTTGGTTGACTGCGATGGAGGAGGAGATGGAATCTCTTCGGAAGAACCAAACAAGGGAGGTGATCCTATTGTCCGTAGGAAGAAAAGATATTGGTTGTAAGTAGGTGTATAAGAGAAAGGAAGATCATTCAGAGCTCAGTGGTACAAGGTACAAGGCGAGGCTAGTAGCTAAAGGGTTTGCACAAAGAGAGGGTGTGGATTATAATGAGATCTTTTCTCCGATGGTAAAACACACTTCTATTCGGATGTTATTGAGTATTGTTGCTCATGGTGATCTTGAGCTGGAACAACTCGATGTTAAAATGGCTTTCTTGTATGGAGACTTGGATGAAGAGATCTATATGCATCAACCTAAGGGCTACAAGGTTGAGGATAAGGAGCATCATGTTTGTCGCTTGAGGAAGTCACTCTATGGACTGAAGCAATCTCCTCGGCAGTGGTACAAGCGATTTGACTCCTTTATGCTGAAGCATGGATTTTCCCGAAGCAATTATGATTGTTATATTTACATTTAGAAGCTTCGTGGAGGTGATTATATCTATTTTCTTTTGTATGTGGATGACATGCTTATTGCTTCGAAGAGCAGGGTGGAGATAAATAGACTAAGATCTCAACTTGGTAAAGAATTTAAGATGAAGGACATGGGCGCTGCTAGAAAAATACTAGGTATGGAAATTAGAAGAGAGCGGGCGAATTAACGATTGCTTTTGAGTCAGAAGGGCTACATAGAGGGGGTGATCGTGAGGTTCAGGATGCAAAGTGCTAAGTTGGTGGCGACTCCATTAGCTCCACACTTCAGATTTTTAGGTAAACAATCTCCCACTATAGTGAAAGATAAAGAACACATAGAGCGTGTTCCTTATGCTAGCGCAGTTGGTAGTTTGATGTATGCCATGGTGTATACACGTCCAGATATTTCACAGGCGGTTAGTGTTGTCAGTAGGTTCATGGAAAATCCAGGAAAGGCGCACTGGGAAGCAGTGAAATGGGTTCTGAGGTACTTGAAAGGTACCGCGGATACGATTTATATTTTGGTGAAAATGTTGGACCCTAGAGGGGGGGTGATTAGGGTCAAGAGGCTATAATTGTGCAATAAAATTAAGACAAGCAAACCACAGTATTCTAATGCAATCAAAATAGAGGAGATAGGGTTAGGAATCGTTATCCTGTGATGCGCGATATGTTAACGAGGTTCGGTCCACTGACCTACGTCCCCGCTCCCCACTCTTGAGGAGAAATCCACTACACAACCCGGTTTGGAAGCCGGAACTTCGTCTACACAGCGATCCCCTCACGATCTCACACTACACAGTTGATCTCACTAGATCACACTCCCTCACAGTTGATCTACACAAGATCACACTCACAAGATAGTAGAAATGGTGTAAGACTCTCTCTTTACAACGTCCCTATGGCAAAGAGAAAGAGCACACTGAAGCTGGGAAGTGAACACACACACACAAAACTCAGAAGAACAGGTTTTGAAATTTAAGCTCTGTGAAAAACAATGTCTCTGGTTTTTGCAAAAGTTGGGACGCTGAGGAAGAAGAAGAGGTTGAGTTTAAATAGGAGAAAAACAGCTGTTTAAACCCATCCCTTAATCCCCCAAAATCTGGAATATTGCACAATAGGAAGAGTCGGGTGGACCAACTCCTGCTGTCTCCGCTCACGCGGTGAAATCACTTCACGCGGCGAAAACCGCGTAACAAAAGGTTCACACGTGGGTGGATCCCACGTGTTCATAATTCTCCACCTCGGTGAAGTTTTCTCAAAATTGAACCGACACCGACCAAACCAAATATCTCACTTGTTGTGTCCAGTACACCGTGAAACAATTCACGACAACAGACGGTCGACCGCATCGGTCGACCGACAAACTCTCTGCTGCCCACTGACGAATGATCATATGAGCGGTCGAGCGGTGCGGTAGACCGTATTCTGATACATTTCAGATAAACAGTTTTTGACTCAACTAAAATATTTGGAAAATATTTATTTGACCTCAATGAGAATGCAAACACTCTCCAAATGTCAGTATCAACTCACCAAATCGATCTCACCCCCATCAAATAATTCAAACCGGGCTGCATCATAAAGACTGCCTACGTATCCTCTTGCCCAAGGAATCAAGCCGAACGTAGTTCACCCAAATGGCCGCGAACGACCTCAATCCAATAGAAGAGTTCGCAACCCTTCTCCAATATCATCAACTCTGCGGCTGATAGCACCTCCAATGGCCTCAAACACCTCCACCTGAGGCGAACCAATGGTCATATCCAAACTTCATCTATCAGCTGCACTCGAATCAAAACCTAACTTATCATCTGCATCCGAATCCAAATAACTTCCACGTTGTGTCACCTCAGCTGGAATCCCAACCAATGCAGAATGACCTGGAGTATGTGGGAAAATCCCCACCCAATGTGGAGTAGCATCAATCTCCACCCACTGCGATACCTCTAAGGTCTGTCCAAAACTCTCCACCTGCTGAGAGTCAAATAGCTCATATATGAATTCACTACATTTGTACTCAATAAGCCATTAGTACCGATAATGGTGGTTGTAAAACATCATTAAAACATAAGAGCTAACAATCTCCCCCTTTTTGATGATGACAACCAACCATTATATAAGAGCAAGAAAAAAAAGATAGCTTATAGATAGGTGCTCCCCCTATCTATGAGCTCCCCCTAAGAATATGCAACAAATGAGGATCCAATGGAGTTTTACCTCCAATCGCAACAGTTGACAACTCTTTAATAGGATGACCCAAATATGTCGAAGTCTCTGTCCAGAAACTCTTCTGCAAACTATTGCTCGACCACAAACACCGATCCTCCTCTAGCAAGGCACGGTTCTCCAAATTTGTCATCTTATCTAGTTGCCCCAAGATTTTCTTTCCAACGAAGTGTCTCGAAATGCCGTGAGCTCGGCTCCAATACTTTCACATAGTGCATAAGCCCAAACCATTTCTTATGCGATAAAAATCATTCTCTCCAAGAGGCTTAGTAAATATATCCGCTAATTGAGATTTTGTGTCAACAAATACTAGGGATATATCTTGTCTCTCTACATGATCGCGTAAGAAATGATGGTGCACATCAATATGCTTGGTTCTATAATGCAAAACTGAATTTTTGGAAATATTTATAGCACTAGTGTTATCACAAAAGATTTTTATATTTTGAATGTTCACTGGACTTCAAACTGCAGGTCTTCGCACTCTCTTTCAATCTATGCGAGGAATCAATACTGGAATGGCCAAGCCCCAAATGCCGCAGTCTAGTCAAAACAACAGAAGTCTTCAGCTCTCCACCTGCCACTATACCTCCAGTCAAGTAGTACAGGTTATTTCTCCTGACGCCCTTCATCAAAATACGAGAGTCTCTCGCAATCTCGAGAACCATGTCCTCAACACGAACCTTCAGACCCTCTCCAACCAAAGCTCCAATCGAGATCAAGTTCTTCCTCAAAGAAGGAACATATCTCACATCGTTTAACTCTCTAACAGTCCCGTCAAACATTTTTATACGAATTATTCCTATCCCAAGGATCTGGCATGCACGGTTATCAGCCATGTACACCACACCACTATCCACCAGCTTCTCAAAACTAGAGAACCATTCCCTTCTAGGGCACACATGATAGGTCGCACCACTATCCAACATCCATTCAGATTCCTCCGAATAGCTATCTGTAGGACTGATAGAAAGCGAATAAATAGAAGAGTCAGAATTATTACCATCCGATACGATGTTTGCTTCTGATGATGGCTGCTTCCCTTTTCTCTTCTGCTTATTCTTCATCCATTCATCGAGCTTTGGGCAGTCTTTCTTCCAATGACCAGTCTCCTTGCACCAAGCACACTGATCTTTTCCTACTCTAGACTGTGACTTCCAATTCTTTCGGTTTGGACCCTTTCCTCTTGCGGCCAACGCCTCTGCTACCGACTCAGTCGAAGTCTCTTTATCCTTCTTCCGAAGCTGATAATTCACCAATGCAGCAGTGACCTCACTATAAGAAAGAGATGCCTTCCCATTAATCAGAGTAAGAACAAAGGTCTCATATTCCTCGTCGGGCAAGGAACTCAACAACAACAACAACGCATTGTCCTCATCCTCAATTATGACATCCACATTCACCAAATCCGTAAGAAGCTTCATGTAGTGGTTCATGTGATCTCTAATGGAGGTTCCCTTCTTTAATTGGAAACGATAAAGCCTCCTCTTCAAATGCAAGCGATTTTCCACACTCTTGGTCAAATACTTGCTTTCGAGAATCTCCCAAATCTTCTTTGCAGAAGTCTCATTCATCACATCATATTTTAGATCTTGAGTCAAACAAGATCTAATCACACCACACGTCGTTCGATTCAACTTCTTCCAAACCTTTTCTTCAATCTCATCTGGCTTGCCATCTAACTCCAAAGTATCCTCCAAATTCTGCGCGTTCAGCGTATCCAAAACCTCGCATCTCTGTAATCCAAAATTGTTTGTGTCATTAAACTTCTTCACATCTATCTTCATAGAGTGGATATTCAAACTCTGAATAGTCTTCGCGCCAGAAGCACCACCCTCGACACCCGAAGCACCTTCTTTCCCCGACATCTTACGCACCAACGAACGAAGAATAGATCCAAAACTAAAAGATAGAGTCTTTACCAAAAGATCACATTTATCACCAAACGAAGCCCTAGACGAGCCTCCAAATTGATCTACTCTTCCAAATAGCCCAAGCGTAGCCCGAGCTCTGATACCACTTGTTGTGCACAGCAGAAATTTCGGCAGAGTTTCTGGTGCACAATAAGAGAGAAAGATCGATAAGAATTCTTGTTTCTCAAAGGGAACAAGAATCTGAAGTCTAATATCTCATCAAAGTGGGATATTAGCTCTTCGTCTCGTCAGCTTTAGGACTGCGCGTCGAGGGATCCTAAAAACTATTACAATGACCACAAACTCAAACAAACCAATTTTACGTGGTTCGGCAAACTGCCTACATCCACGGGGCAAGGAGGGGGGATCTACTATTAAAGAAAAAAAAATACAATGAGTTTACAACTCTCACAATCTTGTAGGCATCGAAAATTACCTATAGGTCTCCACGAATAGCTCAGTGTTAAGGAACGACAATGAACGTCACCATCTGGTTCACAGGAGTTCAATTGATGTCGGTGAACATT
Source organism: Asparagus officinalis (assembly GCF_001876935.1). Lineage (NCBI taxonomy): Eukaryota > Viridiplantae > Streptophyta > Magnoliopsida > Asparagales > Asparagaceae > Asparagus > Asparagus officinalis. The sequence continues at coordinate 69,995,167 of NC_033799.1, read as the reverse complement.
TGAAGTGAATCGACGAACTACGTGAACTGACAGAATTTTGGAATAACGAAGGCACAGGCTAATCGAGAGCCCCGCGATGTTTACAAAAAGAACAACGCCTTTCGTGTCTCGTTCGTTCTACAGATAATCCAACCATCGGGGCTGATAGAACTCTTCGTCAGAATTCCAACACAATTCGAATCACTAAAATCCGAGTTCGGACGAAGAATTTACAGCGGAGTGTCTCGGATTTTTGGAGACGCCCCAGGGGTGTCCTAGATTTTTGGGGACGCCCCAGGGGTGTCCTAGATTTTTGGGGACGCCCTAGGGGTGTCCTAGATTTTTGGGGACGCCCCAGGGGTGTCCTAGATTTTTGGGGACGCCCCAGGGGTGTCCTAGATTTTTGGGGACGCCCCAGGGGTGTCCTAGATTTTTGGGGACGCCCCAGGGGTGTCCTAGAGTTTTGGGGACGCCCCAGGGGTGTCCTAGACTTTTGGGGATGCCCCAAGGGTGTCCTAAACTTTTGGGGACGCCCCAAGGGTGTCCTAGACTTTTGGGGACGTCCCAGGGGTGTCCTAGACTTTTGGGGACGCCCCAGGGGTGTCCTAGATTTTTGGGGACGCCCCAAGGGTGTCTTAGATTTTTGGGGATTTTTGAAGAATTGGCGAAGCCCTGCTGGAGTGAAGAGTGATTGAGCACTTCAACACAAGAGAGTTCTTCATCAGATCTACATCACCCGCATCTGTTCCTTAGCATTACCCTTCGTCGGTAATCCTAAGAAGAGCAAATATCTCGCTTTATCCGAGATAGGCGCTTCAAGTTTCTATCTCCGCGCGCGGATCGACGAAGCTCTGCCCGATTTTTCTGGATCAGATCTGATTGCCAGGTAGTCCACGGATATCGACGTCCCCGTCACAGGCCAAAGACCCACGCAAGCAAGAGACGATAAACGGATCTTGTGTTTATTTTCAAGAAAGTTGTAATTTTTATTTTCGTTATTTGAATTCATTTGTAACGTTCGAAGTTTAATGAAATCAATGATGAAGGCAACTTTTGACGAAAACAAGCTGGCGACCACAGTGGGAGCCAACGGCCTCGCTGCCGAGGCCGTCGTGACGCAACCGGCATTCAAGATCCGGGTGAACGAAGAGATCGAATACGAGTTCGATTAACAGAAGTTTGAAGAGTACATCTCTTCCTCCTCCTCCAGATCCGCCTCTCCAAACAGGCGCAGTAAGATTTCATCTTCCAAAAGTGCTCGCGGGCCATCAGGATCGAAGATCCGAGATCCCCTCATCGTTGTTGCATCTACTCCCCGCGACGTTCCTATGACGTCCAACGTGGTTGAAGCTGCAGATCCAGATCTGCCCTCCGCCGTAAAGACAAGTGCTGAAGGTGCTCCGGCTCTGTCGAAGAGGGCGCGCCAAAGACGGTGCCAACGCCTTGCGCGACAACTGGCCAAGGCCACAGAATCGATGGACGGGATCCGCTACAATGAAGATCTAAAGTCCAGACAGCGCCAAGAGCAACAACGGCGCATAACCAATTCCTCCTCCAAGGCAGAAACGAACGAATGGGTTCGTGTCACGAGGACTCGCTCAACCCTCGAAGAGCGAATCAAGAAACGTCGCGCATTGCTTGCGCATGCCCGAGTCCTTCTGCAGAAAGCGAAAGAGATGCAGAAAGAAGAGACGGTCAAGAATCCGTCAAAACACAAGCAGATGTGGGTGCCAAAGGCAAAGCCGACGCCAAAGGCAAAAGCGGACGGGATTGCCGTCCAACCTTCATCAAATCCAGATCCCGTTTCCCTTTCCCCTGCACCTCCGGCAGAGTCAGGTAAGAACGTGGGTTCTTCTAGATCCAGGGTTCCTTTGAAAGGTCGTCTCGGTCCCTTACCGGAGAACCGAGGTAAAGCACCTGTCAAGGAGCGATTGGGACCGTTGAAAGGTCCCCAAACAACAAACCAGACTGGGGGTCGTGCTAATCCCCCCAAGAAAGATAACAAAGGGAAAGCCCCTGTTACCGAACACATTGGATTGCGTATCGAAGTTCAAGAGCCCGTTAAGTTTTCATGCTCGCAAAAGCGTAGACTTGAACGAGCGACTTTTGAAAACGCTAATAAAGCGTCATATCCCCAGAGGGAAACACATTCGTCTGATGATGATTGTGTTATACCTGGGAAGTCATGCCAACACTCTATGGGTTGCTCCAGTTATCAAACTGATGAGTTGTACTATAGAGCTGGGGGTGCGAGTAAGTCTCGAAAGAGAGATGCTCGAGACACGGAATCTCACTGTCCGTGTGCCAACATAATCAAGGCAGTGCTGTCGGAATGCTGCTGCGCTAAAGCCCCAAGGAGAGTTTCGGTGTTCGAAAGAATTTCCATCGGAACGTCCGAGACCAAGCCAAGGCGTTTCTGTAGGAAGAAGCCTGTTCGCCAAGAGGACGAGTTCCTGGAGGTGTCTGCTAATATGACCGGCAGAGGGAAATCGACACGACACTCTAGCTCAGATCAACTTGCCGAAGTAGCCCAACGCATGACTCGATTGCGGTCAGGGATCAATAGGCGAAAGAATTACCAAAGGATGCAAAAGGGACTTCCTTTGGAAGAGGAGGCGTCAGATGCTGGTTCAGACTCCTACTCGGCTATAGCATCCGATAACACGGCGTCTAGTGCGGGGCAACCTTACGAGTCACTCATGATCAGCGCCGAACAAGTAACCAAGATGCTGGAAGATGCCCTGGCTAAGCAGAAGGAAAGTTTCAAGTTCGAGATGGAGATGGCCATGCAGCAAATGAGAGAGATGCATGACCAGCAAATCGCGGCTCTGACAACTCACCAAGGAGAACCCAGTCGACGCAATAATCAGAATCAAGATGAGAATGAACGGGAAGGGAATAATGTCAACATAATTATTCCCCCTGTCAACAACGACAACGGAAGTGGTCCTGTAGATGATAATGCCAAAGAAGACTACATTACCTCTCCCCAAAACCACTCGAAGATAAAAACGAGTGAAGACAAAAAGATGAAAGACTTGGAGAGCAAAATCAATGCATTGATGAATGCTCAAGAGGTAAAAAGGTCAGGTATACCGTGTCCATATCCAAGGGAGTGGGAATCAATTCCATATCCGGCGAAGTTCAATTTAATCAACTTTACGCCATTTGATGGAAAGGGTTCCCCTACCCAACACTTAATATATTTTAAGTCCCACTTAGGAATAATCTCCGGGAATGAACCCTTAATGGTGCGGTCATTCATTGGCACTCTTCGCAAAAGTTTAATTTAATCAACTTTACGCCGTTTGATGGAAATGGTTCCCCTACCCAACACTTAATATATTTTAAGTCTCACTTAGGAATAATCTCCGGGAATGAACCCTTAATGGTGAGCCAGGGAGTATTAGCAGTTGGGATGACATGGAGGACATGTTTCTGACAAACTTCTTCGACGACGATACCGAGATTTCAATCGACACATTATTTGACGAGAAGCAAAAAAATGGTGAGACAGTTGAAAACTTCGTGAAGAGATTCCGAAACAAAGCAATGAACTGCAGGGATCCGGTCAGCGAAGACTTCATCATCGAGACGTGTCATAATAACCTTTCATTGGACATCCTCGAAGCTATGGGAATGGCACCACCGACAGTTGAAAACTTCGTGAAGAGATTCCGAAACAAAGCAATGAACTGCAGGGATCCGGTCAGCGAAGACTTCATCATCGAGACGTGTCATAATAACCTTTCATTGGACATCCTCGAAGCTATGGGAATGGCACCGCCAAAGACCTGGAAGGACTTAAAGGTGCGAGGAGAACGAGCCGAACGATTCCTTAAAAGGAAGAAGGCAGAAAGGGGCCAAATAGCAAATAACGGCGCCACAACAATCAAGGTGGCAGCAACAGCCCCAGAAGCAAAAGGCTTCAGAACCAAAGTTTCCAAAGGTCTATTCATTCAAAGAGGATGAAGTTCCCGGTATTTTTAAATACCTTATCGAGAACAACAAGATCAAGTTGCCTCCGGTCCAGGATCAAGAAGACGCTAAAAGAATTAATGATCCAAAGTACTGCGCATTCCACAGAGCGGTGCACCATCCTACCAAGGCATGCTACGCCCTTAAAGATAAGATTCAAGCTCTGATCGATGTCGGGGTCATCACTATGAAGCAACCCAAGGAGAAGAAAGTGGGTGCGAATGCAGTGTCGATTAGCTTCGGCTCTGTTCCCTTGAACTGGTTCCAACATGAACCAGTGATAAATACAGCAGTAAAGACGGTGAATGATGATCCACACAAACAGCGCCAGAAAGGACTTGTGCCACACATAGCCCCTAATGGTGAGATTCTTTGGGTTCATCCAGATTTGGTTGGAGATGAACAATGGACTGGAACCTCTTCCAAGAAAAAGTCAAAAGGAAAAGGTAAGTCTTGTTATGGAGCTTCTGCTATTCCAGGAGAAGATGACGAAGAAATTCCCGCCTTCCCGCTTTCTGAAGATGAACAGGAGGCCTTTGCAACCCGAAGTGGGAATGAGTATCACTACAAGTACCCGGAAGCTTCCGAGCAATTAGGCACCAAAACCGCTCCTTCCAAGACATTGGCAGAACTAACGTCAAGAAGCCCAAAACCCGAGGCAGTCTCGATTCAATCATCCGATTGGGAGAGACAAACCGGGAAATGCAAGCTCTCCGCCCCATTTTGACATCATGGCGTAGTTAGCCAATATCGGAAAGGCAAGCTCTCCGCCCCATTTTGACATCATGGCGCAGTTAGCCAATATCCCGGCTAGGATAACCCTATACGAGCTGCTGCGTCTTTCCAAGGATACAAGGGAAGCCTTACAAGAGGCCTTGAGCGACTCTGAAGCTTTCTTAACTCGAATCAAGCCGTCGCCTGAAGGACCAGAGCCGTCAGCTCAGCATTGCAATCTCGCGGCGCATCATTTTCCATGCATCTCTTTTACCAAAGAAGACATGCAGACGAAGAACTCAAAGCATGATCGGCCTTTGTATTTCACCGGGCACATTAGCTCCAGCATGGTCAACCGGATCCAAGTTGATCCGGGTTCTGCTGTTAGCATCATGCCATTCCGACTGATGCGTCATCTCGGAATCTCGACTAGCAAACTAGCCTCCACCGGCACTACGATTTACGGATTCAACCCCAGCGGGTCCAGACCCTTGGGGAAGATTCGAATCAAATACCAGATCGGGGATTTAAAATCAGAAGTTACCTGCTATGTGATTGACGCAGAAACGTCCTATAACTTACTGTTGGGTCGACCTTGGATCCACGGTAACCTTATAGTCCCGTCAACTCTGCATCAATGCCTCAAGTACGTGGACTCAAATAATGAAGTCAAGACGGTGGTCGCGGATAAGCAACCGTTTAAGGGATTGGAGAATTATTTCACCGATTCCCTTCTATACGGCGCTGAATCCGATACTGAATCACCGGCCCAAGGAACGGACAGCGGAGATGAAGCTGATACCGAAGCTGGGTTTGATTATGATGATGGTTTTATACTTAATGACATTGTACCCATTATAATCAATCTTAACGATGAACAATCATCGGAAAATAGTTGTAACTGGCAACTTGCCGAAGAACTATCAATAAACGATGATTTAGAGTACTCGATGTGTCTTGATAATGTCACTAAAGAGCTATATGATAACCCTGACTTGTATATGCCACTTCAATCATTTTGTTTGACGAAAAAACAGGTACAAGATCCATGCGGAACGACGCTTGTCATTCCCGCAGGGACAAGGTGTGGAAAGGAAGTCGTCTACGGTAAAGGAAGAAAATCTCCGATACCCGA
>NC_033799.1:69980126-69988361 GCF_001876935.1 Asparagus officinalis | reverse complement strand
CTTGGCTTTAAAAATTATTTTGGCACCCAAGTATTCTTGGTGCCGGTTTGTTTAGGGACATGACCCCTACCATTAAAGCTCAAAGTCCTAGGGTTATGAACCCTCTTGGACATATATGGTGCATGAGATCGGTCATAGCAATAATTACTCAAATGACCCTTCCGATTGTAATATGTACAATGGAAAGGAAGCATTTGCTTATGTTGACCATTAAAAGGTGCACGTGAAACATTTACAAATAAAGATTGTCTTTTAGAATTATTTTGCAAATGAGAAACATCATTAAACAAAGGTGGTCTACCTGAGAAACTTGGCAAGTTTGAATATTTTTTAAAATCATAACAAAATTTTGCCAAATAACCAAATCTACCATAAATATCACACTTAAACACATGTGGTCTATGAAAAACATTTGGCAAACTAGAATTCTTTTTCATGTCAAAGCAAAACTTTGCCAAATGGCCAAACCGACCACATAGATCACATTTATACACATTAGCATGCTTATGATGAGCATGATAAGCACATGCATGTGTATGTGATGAAGAAGCTACATGAGATGGACAATGAGCATTAGCATTGTTATGTTTGTATGCATCATAGCAAAATCTAGCAAGATGGCCTTTACGGCCGCAAATTGTGCATTTGTAGACTTTGCTATACATGTGTGCATGATGAGTAGATGATTTTGACTTAGACTTGACACACATATTCACAAGCTTCTTATGGTTGTTAATGCATGTATTAAGAGTTGAATCTAAGGAAGAAATATGGTTTTTAACATTGTTCAACTCATCATTAGGCATATTAGCATTAGCTTTAGAAGTAGAACATAAATAATTATTTATAAAAGAATCAACTCATCATTAGGCATATTAGCATTAGCTTTAGAAGTAGAACATAAATAATTATTTATAAAAGAAGTAGTATCATTTTTTATGTTCTCTACTTCTAACATGGCATTATCTTTTTCATGAGATAAGCTAGTTATAGATGTGGTTAATTTTTTATTTTCCAAAATTAACATGTCATTGTTTTCTTTAAGCATGGTATTTTCTTTTGCAATGACATCCAATTTTGACACTAGCTCCTCATGATTGGATTCTAAATTATCATGCTTGCTTTTTAAATCAATAAAATCTTTATGCAATTTGTTATAGGCATGCAATAATTTTTTACTAGCACAAGCAAGTTCATCACTAGATAAATCATTAATGGATTTGAACTCGCAAACCTCACTAGGGCTATCGCCTAGTGGCCGTGTGCATGATGAAGCTCCACATGAACTTGAAGTCGGATCCGCTAAAGCTTGTCGGATCGCCTCCAAATCCCCTTGATGTGCTTCAATAAATTTCCATAAGGTGTAAGCACTATCAAAATGAACAAACTTGTTAGAGAGAGATGAGTTAAAAGCATTTAACAAATATTCTAACAAGATATTATTCATTGTAAACATACGATGATCATTTTTATTCCACTTGGATTTCTCCAAAATGAGCACAATATAAGCATCATCTATAATTTTCCATAAATCAAAGTGTTTAGATTGAACAAAAAGTTTAAATCTAACACACCATTGGGCATAGGGGAAATTATCTAATCTAGGAGCAATATTGATGGCATAACCTAAACCATGGATATCCATGAAAATGTATGCAAGCAAGATACAAATAAAGCTCAAAATTAGATTAGCACAATAAGCTAACTTGGATCTTTAACTCAAGGCGATTAGACCTTAAATCAAAGAGCACCAAGCTCTGATACCAATTGTTAGATCCTAGAGGGGGGGTGATTAGGGTCTTATGCTAATCTAATCCGATTAAATACCAATTAAAATTAATTAATACGTTATCCTAGCAAGTATGAAATACAACAAGATATGTAAGCTAGGATAAGCAATATGAACAATGAGATATATCCTATATGATGAATATATATATGCAAGGATATATATAAACTAACACAAGGGGTAAACAATCTAAACAAGATAGTGGATGATATAGATAATGAGCTAATGACAGTGGCGATATAAGATATGAACATGAAAATGAATGAACGCCAAAGCACACTCAAACAAGCAATATGATCACGGAGTTTGGACCTTCCGTCCTACGTCTCCGCTCCCCACTCCCGGGGAGAAATCCACTAACACAATCCGGTTTGGAAGCCGGAACTTCTTCTACACACTCGGTTTTCTAGCTAACCGAAAACTCTACAACTCACACTCTTGCAATCACACTCTACACCCACTAAGTGTTGGACCTAGCCGTGTCTCCCTCAAGTGCTCGGTTACAACCTCTCCCTAGGCACGTCAACCGACGCCACTCCTCTTGGGACGATCCCCGACTCTCACCACACACTCCTCACTCGGTGTACAAGTGTATTACAAAGTGATTCTCACAATAAGCACAAATATGACAAATGATTGTTCTCAAAACAAGGTGAGAACTCAATTAAGCACAACTCTTAGTCACAAACCCACAACCCCAAATTATACTATGAATGTAAATACAATAAGCTCAAAAGGTTGTGTGTGAACAAAGAGATATAAATTAAAACTAAACTCAATGTAGTTCTAGCTAAATAACAATGATAATCAAATATATAAAATAGCTAGAAATAGAGTTTAGAAAACTTCTCAATATATCAAGAGTTGGAGGGAGAATAGTTGAATGCCCAAACACCAATAGATGATCTCCTCAAGCTCTTGTAGAATTGAATCACAAAACCGAAACACTCAAATGCTTAAAAGCTTCTTAAAACAAACTTAAACAAACACTAAACAAGTTTAAACCCTTGTTAAACTATTTTAAAACATTCTCTTGTTGTTTGGAGAGGTAAATGCAATTGGGTATTTATAACTACCCAAGACATCAGCCAAAACCCCAAGAAAATGACAAAAACAGCCCCAAGCAACGGTAGGAAAACTAGCCGTTGGAAGCTGAAAAAGACACTGTCGGTCGACCGGAAATTTCATCGGTCGATCGGAAATTTTCATCGGTCGACCGGACCGGTCGACCGACAGACTCTCTGTCGCCTAGTGAACACGAGAACTCAGGTTCGGTCGACCGGTTCGGTCGACCGAAAACTGACATATATAAAAAACATGTTTTTGACACATTTAAACAATTTGTAAAATATTCATTTGACTTCTGAAAATTATGAAACTTTGGGAAATGTATATAAAAATGTAAATGAACATGTTACAAAACGAATTTTCCAAATTGCATTTCCCATTTGTGAAAAATCATCATTTTGCAAAATAGTTCAAAACACGAAAATGTAAACATGTGAAATTTGATATTTTGGCTAAACCATGTTTTGAAACTTTGCACAATGGTTATATAGACTTAATAAAATATGTATATGATTATTGTTAAGTCCAAAAAACAATGAATACCATATTTTCACAAAATTGCATATTCTATGCAATATATACAAAACACTAAATATGATTTCATTAAATATAAGCTTGTTAAAGAGGAAATCATATGTAGGCATACTTGTGTATATATATATAACTATATATATAGGAAAACCAAAAAATGTGTGTGTATAGATAATTGAGCTTAGAGTACTTAACACACATAATATAAATCCTAAACTAAATTACCCAAGCTTGATCTTGATCTTCAATAAGCTCTTCTAGGTAATCTCGCGAATGAAGCTTTAACTTGGATCTCGAACTTTGAATAGCAAGGCTTCACCGACATTCCGCCAACCTCCTTTGGATATGATCGTTGAAGCTCTATTCCATCCATCTTCCAACAACGTTGTTTGTCTACAATGAATAGATAATACAAGCACTAGACAAACAACATTAGTAATAAATTGTTTGTTAAACATCATGCATGTAGAAAGATTCACTTTCGGTCTCGGATATTACCTCTTGCTCATGAGCCATGAAACAAATGTTGGGGTCATGAAGAGCAAGTTTGGCTCCTTCTTCATTACTATCCGAATCACTTGGTTCGGATTCTTCCCATCTGGCATACATGGCCTTCTTTTTCTTATACTTTATGTACTTCTCCTTGAGCTTGGGGCAATCCTTAGCGATGTGGCCCGGTTCATTGCACTCAAAAAATTTACCTACACGTGAGGAAAATTTGTTGTTAGATCGAGGGTTAAATTTCTTATTCATTCTTATGAGTCTAGAGATTCTTTATCCGATGACGAAGAGGAGTTATCACTAGCTCCTTTGAGAGCTATGGTCTTCAATTTTGGTGATGGCTCCTCAACTTCCCGTGATGGCACTTCCTCCTTCTCCTTCCCCTTGAGCTTCTTCTCATGGACCTTGATCTTTCCAATGAGACTATCGAGAGCTAGAGTAGTAAGGTCATGAGCTTCCTCGATGGCCGTAGCTTTGGGTTCCCCCGTCGGAGTCAAGGAACGAAGTATCTTGTAGTTCATTTCTTGAATTGACAATTGCTTGTCAAGACCATGCAATTCATTGATGATATTAGTAAAACGGGAAAACATAGCATCAATGGATTCATTAGGAAGTATTTTAAATAGCTCATAATCATGCATAACTCCACTAATCTTAGATTCATTAACTTGGGGGGGTTCCTTTATGTGTGATACATAATTTTACCCAAATTTCATATGCGGTTGCACACGTGGAAACTCTATTGTATTCATTGGGGGAAAGACCACAAATTAAGACGTTCATAGCTTTAGCATTGAGATTGGCTTAGTGCCTTTCTCCATCGGTCATGTTCTCGACTTTGGACTTCTCTACATATTTCTTTTCTATGAGCTCTAGGATGTCAAGATCAATACAACGAAGGTAAATTCTCATCCTAGCCTTCCAATAAGCAAAGTTACTCCCGGTGAAGAGTGGTGGTCTAGTGGTGGATTGTCCTTCTAACATATGCATATTCAAAGAAGCCTCCATTAGATATTTTCTCTAAGGCGGTTAAACCAAAAACTAATATAGAGACCAAGCTCTGATACCAATTGTTAGACCCTAGAGGAGAGGTGATTAGGGTCAAGAGACTATAATTGTGCAATAAAATTAAGACAAGCAAACCACAGTATTCTAATGCAATCAAAATAGAGGAGATAGGGTTAGGAATCGTTATCCTGTGACGTGCGATATGTTAACGAGGTTCGGTCCGCTGACCTACGTCCCCGCTCCCCACTCTCGAGGAGAAATCCACTACACAACCCGGTTTGGAAGCCAAACTTCGTCTACACAGCGATCCCACACGATCTCTCTCACTACACAGTTTGATCTCAACAGATCACACTCCCTCACAGTTGATCTACACAAGATCACACTCACAAGATAGTAGAAATGGTGTAAGACTCTCTCTTTACAACGTCCCTATGGCAAAGAGAAAGAGCACACTGAAGCTGGGAAGTGAACACACACACAAAACTCAGAAGAACAGGTTTTGAAATTTAAGCTCTGTGAAAAACAACGTCTCTGGTTTTTGCAAACGCTGGGACACTGAGGAAGAAGAAGAGGTTGAGTTTAAATAGGAGAAAAATAGCTGTTTAAACCCATCCCTTAATCCCCCAAAATCTGGAACCAAAACGTCGCTGAGATCTGTACTGAGCGGCGCCGAAAAAAGACAGAGATTACCATTTGAAAAATATGGCGGTCGACTGACGAAATTTTCGGTCGACCGACGAAATTTTTCGGTCGACCGACGAAATTTTCGGTCGACCACGATCCAGATCGAAAACGAGAAAAACAAACAGAGACTTCATCGGTCGACCGGGGCGGTCGACCGACAGAAAAATCGAGCTCTCGGTCGATCGCATCAGTCGACCGACAAACTCTCTGCTACCCACTGACGAATGATCATATGAGCGGTCGACCGGTGCAAAAACAAACAGAGACTTCATCGGTCGACCGGTGCGGTCGACCGACAGAAAAATCGAGCTCTCGGTCGATCGCATCAGTCGACCGACAAACTCTCTGCTACCCACTGACGAATGATCATATGAGCGGTCGACCGGTGCGGTAGACCGCATTCTGATACATTTCAGATAAACAGTTTTTGACTCAACTAAAATATTTGGAAAATATTTATTTGACCTCTGAAAATTATGAAACTTTGTAAAATATTTTTAATACTAAAACCAAACTGTTTGAAAAAGAAATTTTGCAGATAGGTCCTCATACTTGTAAAAAATAGTATTTTGTGAAAAACGCTTAAAAACATAAGTATGAAAACGTGTGTGTGATATCCCAATAGCTTCAAGTGAAGTCAATAACTCTTTGCCTATATTCTAGCACTAGAGAGAAAAATAAAAGATAGCTAATATCCTCATATAGAATGCAATGCTTGAGTCTTGATATAGCTTGAATTTGGATGAAGCTTCTATATGATTTTGTTGTTCTTGAAATAACGTTGCTTCATCACTATGCCTCCTCCTCCTTTGGATATCGTCGTTGTAGCGCATATTCCATCCAATCCTCCATTCGTGGTACTAACAAGCTTGATATATGAATTCACTACATTTGTACTCAATAAGCCATTAGTACCGATAATGGTGGTTGTAAAACATCATCAAAACATAAGGGCTAACAGGAGATACATGTCATATTGATGGGTTTGTTGACTTTGATTATGCAGGTGATCTAGATTGACGGTGATCTACTAATGGTTATGTATTCAGGATACATGGAGCTCCAGTTAGTTGTCTATCGATGTTACAGGCTACAATGGCACTTTCTACTACAGAGGCCGAATACATAGCCATGGCAGAGGGAGTGAAGGAAGCATTACGGTTGTGGGGTCTTCTAGACGATTTAGGGATTGAGCAGGAGAACGTGAACTTGTGGTGCGACAGTCAGAGTGCGATTCACTTGGCAAAGAATCAAGTTCATCATGCTCGTACTAAGCATATCGATGTCAGGTATCATTTCGTGCGAGATGTCATAGAGGAAGGTGATATTTCTCTCATGAAGGTGCACACGAATGAGAATCTCGCAGACATGTTAACCAAGGTGGTCACAGGTAGAAAGTTTAAGCATCGCTTGGACTTGCTTCATATCAGCTCGTATTGATTTGCCCAAGAGGGCATGGCCCTTCGGGACGGTGATGGGGTGAGGTGAAGACTATGATGGAGAACAATAACAGAACTATGGCTAGTTGGCTTGGTTTGGCCGATGAAGATCTCTCTGGTGATGTTCGCGGTGTTCTTCTAGTGTTCGTCCAAAATTTAAGGTTTATCAAATGATGGACGAGGTGAAGAATTGTGAATGTGGGAAATATGGGGAACATGGGGGCCACACACAAGCACGTGAACATCCATTCACGCGAAAAATCAACCAGGGGAACGTAGGGGCCACACACAAGCACGTGAACATCCATTCACGTGAAAATCAACCCGAGATCTGTAAATCTCTATAAATATGCAACTTTCCTAGGTTTTCGTGTAAGGGGGAAATCAGAAGTGTTTTTGACGGCAAGTTCGTGGGAAAACGCGGAGGGTTTTATTTTTCTGTGGCGGTTGTTTTGAGAGAAAAACAGAGACTTAGATTTTGAAAAAAATGTGAGATCTTGAGAGAGAAAAAGAGAGATTTTACAAGAGAGAGGTCAATTTTTTGGGTAAAAATCAGATCTCTTTTCTTTGAGACGAGCTTGTGGATTGTACAAGTCGTCAGTGTTTTCCTCATAGTGGAATCTCCCCTCAACCCCTCCCGTGGACGTAGGCAAGTTTGCCGAACCACGTAAATCTCGTGTATTTACTATTTTCTGGGTGTTGGCTATTGCTTGTAGGTTCCCTCAACAATTCAGTCCTAGAACTGATGAGAGAAAGAGTGTATATTTTACTTTGTTGAGATATTTTACTTTCTATTCTTGTTTCCTTTGAGAAACGGGAATATTGAGGTTGGCTTGTGCTTTTGTGACAACAAAGTCAGGGCTATTTCTCAGGTGTTATATCGCTTCCGCGGCGTGAGGGCGTGTCTCTGCGCCCAACAATTCGCTATGACGATTGCTTTTGTTTTCTTTCCCAGGTAAGTTGATGTGAACCGGATTCTGAGCATAGGATTGGTTGAGAACATAATTGGTCAGGTATGATTTTCGTTGTTGGTATATTAAGTGGTTTTTAGTATTTATTTCCTTTTTAAAAAATTATCTTTTCTGAGTTTGACCTATTTTGATAAATAAATAAAAATGAGTAGCAATAATTATAGGCTTAACATATTATTGCAACAGCAACATAAGTCATCGTCAGACGTGGTTACGTGCTAGTCTCATTGTGCTCCCAATT
>NC_033799.1:69924547-69980084 GCF_001876935.1 Asparagus officinalis | reverse complement strand
TTGTGTTAACCTTCACATCCAAGTAAAAAAACAAACCCAAAGCACGATGGGTGGTCCTAATGGTTTAGGAGGTTCTAATATAACCCCAGTGGGTCTAATCCTCATTCTTGGGTTTAATTCCCAGTGGGTTCATTATAAAAAAAATTAAAAAGAAATCCTACCCTCTTCTTCTTTCTAGTGCTTTTCTACAAAATTATTTGGGGGTTATTATTAACATAATTTAAAACTTTCTAGGGGATATTCTACAAATTAATGGAGGGCTATTTATAATTTATGAAATATTCCAGCAGGTCTCTTCAAATTTTTGGGTGTTATTTGTAGTAAACTTTCTAGTGGTTTTCTGTAATTTTTTGTGCATCATTTGCAATTTCAATAACTTTTAGGGGTTTTCCATAATTTTTCACAATTATTTGTAATCTTTGAATCTTTCTGGTCCTACAATATTTAAGGTTATTTGCAATTTTTAAAACTTTTGGGTGGTCTTTCTGTAATTTTTAGGATTATTTGGAATTTGTAATCATTTTTGGGTGTATTCTGCAATTTTTTGGGGGTGATTTGTAATTTTTAAGTGGTTAAACTTATTATTTAGTTGTTAAACTTATGAGTTAGTTGGAAAGTTTATGAGTCACTTGTTAAACTTATAAGTTAATTGTTAAATGTATAAGATAGTTGTCATACTTATGAATTATCTGTTAAATTTATGAGAACATTTAAATCATATTATACCTCCAAATTGACCAAATTATCTTCAATTTCATTAATCTTATGGTTGAAACAATTTCAACCATATGATAGATGTATATTCAAAATTTTGGGCACAGATCTAGTTATCTTCATTTATAAGTTTAGCAACTAACTTATAAGTTTAGAATCTACCTAGTAAGTTTAGCAACTACCTAGTAAGTTTAGAATCTAAGTTAAAAGTTTAATAACTAACTTATAAGTTTAACAACTAAATATTAAGTTTAACAACTATCTCATAAATTTAGCATCCAACTTAGAAGTTTAATCAATATTAAAAAAGCGGAAGCGCAAGGCGAGACCCTTTGATGAAGTGAGGCATAAGCTTTGAGGCGTAAGCTTCATGAGTTTAAATATTCTAATTTTAAATTTATAAAAATTATGAGCATATAATAAATATTGGTATAATAATTACATTTATGTCCTAATTAGTAAATTTAAATATGTAAAATATGGAAAAGAGTCATAATAAACTATGCTACATGCATAACATGTATATTTTATTTATAGTCACATGGTCATATTGGAAATACATAGGGGCATTTTAATGTTAGTCAAAAATCATTTTATGTCCTTCTATCTTATCTCTCTTATCTAAAGTGTGCGCTTCAAAAGAAAAGAGTTTTGTGAAATATTAAGTTTAACACACTTCAGAGTGCTATGGCGTAAGCTTCAAGGGATACATAGCTTCACTTTGGAGCTTCAAAACATTTAACCTTCAAAAGGTTACGAAACAAGTTTCGAAGCGAGTTTCAAAAAAGATTTTTTAAACATTGAGCTTAACAGCTAACTCATATGGTTAATAACTAACTAATAACTTTAACAATTAACTAATAAGTTTAACATCTAACTAGAAAGTTTAACAACTAACTCATATTTTTAACAACAAACTAATAAGTTTAACAACGATCTCACAAGTTTAACAACTAATTATTATGTTTACCAACTAACTCAAAAGTTTAATAACTAAGTATTAAGTTTACCTTCTGGAAAGGCTGGGAAATGGCAAATTACCCCCCCCCCCCCCCCCCCCCCCCCAACAAAGTTTATAAACCCTCAAAATTTTTAAAATTACCAATAATCCTAGAAAATTACAAAAGCACCCTAGAAAGTTTCTAAAATTGCAAATGCCCCTAAAAATTGCAGAAACCGCATAGAGTTTTTGAAACTAAAAATAACCATAAAATTTTACAGAAAATTTTGATAAAAAAGATTTAGATATTCCAAATAACGCCAAAAATTATGGAGAACCCCCTAATTAAAATATACTCTTTTATTTATTGCAATATGAAGCAAATAGTGCATACAGAATGTATTACTTCTACTCATCTGCTTCACGTTTTCTGCCACACGGCATAGTCATTACCAGAAGCAACAACATGAAAGTTTGTAGGAATAAGGTTGCCCAAATCAGTTTTCAATCCAATTTTAGCGATTATTTTTTCGTCGACTTCTGCGACGTAGAGATCATTATCTGCTGCCAAGATGCGCAAGGTACTATTTGGCTGAATACCGTTTCCTGATCTGATTTTTGCCAACTTGCTTATTTCATTCTTGAGGTTCCAATCAAACAAGTGATCATAGAACTGCAGAACACAATGATCAATACTTTAGCTAAAACAAGTGTATATCTTTTTTAACCTTTTTTCATACAAGGCATATATACATTACTGCTTTAAATCTGAATAACAAATTTAATTTCTTTAGGTTATAAAAAACTTGTACAATTAGCTTTCATAATTGAATTTTCTATGATGTGAAGAAACAAAACAAAAATGCTAATAGGAAGTTCATAAATGTCTCAATGATACCTCAATGTGGATTTGTCAACAATAACAGTCTGAAGAAAAGTTCATAAAAGTTCCACTATTTACACATTTCAAACTTTTGGAAACTAGGTTGTATTGTTTCTTCAAAATTAAGAAGCAATTATTAGAATCTTTAAGCTACACAAAAGAAAAAAAAATTCTTAGATTGATCTCAGAAAAGGATTTTCTACTTAGAAACATCATTAAAAGATTTGGCAAATGGATAAAAGCCAAATATCTAAGATATTACTGAACCAAAACTTGCTAATCCAGATGGTTTAGGCTAGCTTCCTGATGTTAAATGGAGATGGGGAATTTCCTAGAAGTAATTTAATCAACAAGTTATTTTGTCAATAGGATTAATTACTGATAGATGCCCTGTACTATCGCCAATTGGGGACAGACCTCCCGAGTGAAAATTGTTTGAGTGTTATTCCCTCAGGGGGTCTATATTAGTCGATAAATAATCTTTGCTTTCACTGAGGGTAAAAGAGTCAAAAGATTTCAAAGGGGAGTCTGTTAGCAATGATAGAACTACATGGGGTCTATCTACAACTGTGCGACAATACAGAGGGTTTATTCTCAATTAATCCTATCAGTTTTACAGTTTAAAGGGCCAATATGAAAAGCTTTTTTTTTTTTTCTGAGACTAGATCAGTATGAAAAACTATTAGTATGGAAACAAGAAGAAGAAGAAACATACATAAAAAATAAAACTAAAAAGAAGGAAAACAAGAAGCAGAAGAAACTTGCAATAGAGGGAACCCCGGGATGTGTCAAAACATAGGTGTACCCTTGCATAACCTTATCAGAAGGAAAAGGCCATATGTTTTGAGTCGAACCCGTATCATGATTATCGACGAAAGTCACCGCCTTCTCTGGCAACCATCCGATCATCCCCGTGGCTTTCCCATTCTCATCGCGCATCCGCCACAACTCCCCTTCTACAGCGAAATTCAATATCCCCTTCGTAGTAAAATCAAAAGCCATGGCAGGCCCTCCAACCCCTTGAGCCCATGAAACCAGCTCCTGTCTGTGTGCATCTTGGTTAGGATCTGGCTTCCCATCTTGACCAGGAGCCAAAGAGCTCCATATCTCCGATACTATAAAGTTCGGTGAAGTATTGTCCACATAAATCTTTGCGACGTTGGTTGAGTATCCTTTTGCAAAATCTAAGCGCCACCCATCGAAACCGACATCAGCCTTTAGCCAGTTAAGCCAATCTGTTAGCTCTTTTTGGACCCTGTCATTTAAATGATCAATATCTGGAGCGGGCTTGAAATCTAACCCGGTGTCAGGGTTTCCGGTGCCATCTGAATACTGGGTGTCATCCTTGCATATCATGTGGGGTCCCCAGTCGAGGCGGTCGTCTGGGGTTCCACCCTCGAAGATGCAGTATATTCCTCTGTCGTCCTGTTTCTCTGCGGTTCTGTGGTTTATGACGATGTCTGCAATGCATTTGATTCCTTTGTTGTGGAATGCTTGGATTAGGGACGTCAGGTCGTTTTTGTTGCCGTATTTTGATGCATCGAGATCGTATAGTCTTCCTGGCATGTAACCTGAATATTTTTTGATAGGGGAAATCCTAAAACTTCACAGGAATCCTTGCAGAAAAGACTTACAAATATCAAGTTACGTATTGATGAAGGTGACAAACATAGATTTTACGAGGTCGCATAAAGTTTTACATCCTCGCACTGTTAGGATATGTGAAGCCTAACTATCAGATATGCCCTATGCTTCAGAATAGAGGAGGAACAAAGTTGGAACAGGAGGAACATGATCGACGACGACAAAGTTCAAGCAAAACGACGAAGAAGAGATTTTACAGCTTTGCGGTCGACCGGCCATGGCGCGACGGTCGACCGCCTATGTGCACAGCTGGGTGCACAGGCCAGGAGCTCATCGCGGTCGACCGCACGTGGCGCTGCGGTCGACCGCTCAAAGTCCAGAGAGCAGGCCAGAGTTCTGTCTTCGTCGCGGTCGACCGCACATGGCGCTGCGGTCGACCGCCCAAAGTCCAGAGAGTTCAATCAGGAATAGGATTCGTCGCGGTCGACCGGATGTTGGTGCGGCGGTCGACCGGAGTCGGGTTTTGACCCAGATTCGAATTATGACCTGTTTTGTTCTGATTCCTTTTTTATTGGTTAAACCCTTAAGTGAGGTCAGAGACAATGGGATCTGAGAAGGAAACATCCAAGATTGAGAAGTTTGATGGAACAAACTTCGGATTCTGGAAGATGCAGATGGAAGACTACCTCTATCAGAAGGATCTATACCTACCATTGGGAGAGAAGCCGACGGATATGAAGGACGCGGATTGGAAGCTACTGGATCGAAAGGCCCTTGGAGCGATCAGGTTGACCTTGTCCAAATCAGTAGCGTTCAACATCAAGAATCAGAATACGACGGCGGATCTCATGGCGGCGTTGTTCAGTATGTATGAGCAGCCCTCTGCGGCGAATAAGGTACATCTCATTAAAAAGTTGTTTAATTTGAGGATGTCCGAGAGCCAGAAATTCAAGGAACACCTGAACGAGTTTAACGAGATCACGGATCAACTAAACTCGGTCAATATTCAGTTTGACGATGAAATCCAAGCCCTCTTGATACTTGGTCAATTGCCCGACAGTTGGAAGGGTACCGTTATCTCGATCAGCGGATCATGTGGCAAATCAAAGCTGAAGTTTTCAGAGGTGGTGGACATGATTATGACTGAGGAAATAAGAAGACAAGAGGAAGGGATTTCTAATTCAGGGTCGACGTTGAACCTTGAGGGCAGAGGAAGAAACCGAAACAGAAATAGAGGGAGTAGCCGAGGAAGATCTAACTCGAGGAACGGAAGGCCAAAGTCCAGGAACCGCAAGGGCAAGAAGGAAATAGACTGCTGGAATTGTGGCAAGTTTGGCCACTATGAAAATCAGTGCCGAGAACCCAAGAAAGACAAGGAGAACAAGACTGAAGCGAACGTGGCCTCAGGAGAATCAGATGATGCCCTAATCTGTTCGTTGGAGAGCAAAACTGAATCGTGGGTGCTGGATTCAGGAGCTTCGTTTCATGCTACCTCAAATAGAGATTTATTTGAGAACTACGTTTCAGGAAACCTAGGAAAAGTCTATCTTGATGATGATCAATGCAGACTATGCTGGTGAGATAGACCAGAGAAGAAGCACTACAGGATACGTATTCACTTTGGGCTCTACAGCTATTAGTTGGATTTCTCAGTTGCAGAAGATCGTTGCTTTATCAACGACAGAGGCTGAATATGTTGCTGTGACAGAGGCAAGCAAGGAGATGATATGGTTGCAGGGTTTCTTGGAGGAGCTGGGACAGAAAAGTGAGAAGAGTGTCCTACATTGTGATAGCCAGAGCGCAATTCATTTGGCAAAGAATCCCGCTTTTCATGCAAGGACCAAACACATACAGGTCCGCTACCACTTCATAAGATCAGCGTTGGACGAGGACATGTTGGAACTTGTGAAGATTCAAGGAAGCAAGAACCCAGCTGATATGCTTACCAAGGTTGTCACTACAGAGAAACTGAAGTTGTGTTCAACTTCAGTTGGCCTCAGCACTTGATGATACGAAGGCCGTCGCCGTAGAGAGACCTGAAAGAGATTGATAGTTAGTCTCCAAGTGGGAGATTGTTAGGATATGTGAAGCCTAACTATCAGATATGCCCTATGCTTCAGAAGAGAGGAGGAACAAAGTTGGAACAGGAGGAACATGATCGACGACGACAAAGTTCAAGCAAAACGACGAAGAAGAGATTTTACAGCTTTGCGGTCGACCGGCCATGGCGCGACGGTCGACCGCCTATGTGCACAGCTGGGTGCACAGGCCAGGAGCTCATCGCGGGCGACCGCATGTGGCGCTGCGGTCGACCGCTCAAAGTCCAGAGAGCAGGCCAGAGTTCTGTCTTCGTCGCGGTCGACCGAGCATGTCGCTGCGGTCGACCGCCCAAAGTCCAGAGAGCTCGATCAGGAATAGGATTCGTCGCGGTCGACCGCACGTGGTGCTGCGGTCGACCGGAGTCGGGTTTTGGCCCAGTTTCGAATTTTAACCTGTTTTGTTCTGTTTCCTTTTTTAGTGGTTAAACCCTTAAGTCTATAAAAGGGTTGATTAGGGCATGATGTAAAGAGACGAAAAATAGTGAATTTTTTCTCCTGCGGCGGCCGTGAACGTAGTTTCTCACATTGAGAAGCGAACCATGTAAATCTTGTGTGTTTGAGATTGTTTGATTTTCTCTCTTCTTTCCTAAATCTCTATTTTTAAATCGCATCAGGGGGATTGTGCATCCCTATCAAGTGGTATCAGAGCGACCAGGTTCGGCGCGAGCGATTTGAGGTCAGAGACAATGGGATCTGAGAAGGAAACATCCAAGATTGAGAAGTTTGATGGAACAAACTTCGGATTCTGGAAGATGCAGATGGAAGACTACCTCTATCAGAAGGATCTATACCTACCATTGGGAGAGAAGCCGACGGATATAAAAGATGCGGATTGGAAGCTATTGGATCGAAAGGCCCTTGGAGCGATCAGGTTGACCTTGTCTAAATCAGTAGCGTTCAACATCAAGAATCAGAATACGACGGCGGATCTCATGGCGGCGTTGTCCAGTATGTATGAGCAGCCCTCTGCGGCGAATAAGGTACATCTCATTAAAAAGCTGTTTAATTTGAGGATGTCCGAGAGCCAGAAATTCAAGGAACACCTGAACGAGTTTAACGAGATCACGGATCAACTAAACTCGGTCAATATTCAGTTTGACGATGAAATCCAAGCCCTCTTGATACTTGGTCAATTGCCCGACAGTTGGAAGGGTACCGTTATCTCGATCAGCGGATCATGTGGCAAATCAAAGCTGAAGTTTTCAGAGGTGGTGGACATGATTATGACTGAGGAAATAAGAAGACAAGAGGAAGGGATTTCTAATTCAGGGTCGGCGTTGAACCTTGAGGGCAGAGGAAGAAACAGAAACAGAAATAGAGGGAATAGCCGAGGAAGATCTAACTCGAGGAACGGAAGGCCAAAGTCCAGGAACCGCAAGGGCAAGAAGGAAATAGACTGCTGGAATTATGGCAAGTTTGGCCACTATGAAAATCAGTGCCGAGAACCCAAGAAAGACAAGGAGAACAAGACTGAAGCGAACGTGGCCTCAGGAGAATCAGATGATGCCCTAATCTGTTCGTTGGAGAGCAAAACTGAATAGCAGCCAGAGGGGTTTACTCAGAAGGGAAAAGAGAAGATGGTATGCAGATTGAAGAAGAGCTTGTACGGCCTAAAACAAGCTCCAAGGCAATGGTACAAAAAGTTTGATGGATTCATGCACAGGAACAGTTATTCCAGGTGCAATGCTGATCATTGCTGTTTTGTCAAGGAATTTGACAAGAGTTACATCATTCTGCTCTTATATGTCGACGGCATGCTTGTGGCCGGTTCAGACTTGAGAGAGATCAAGAAGCTGAAGAAGCAGCTGTCGAGTGAGTTTGACATGAAGGATCTAGGCGCAGCGAAGCAGATATTGGGAATGAAGATCAGTAGAGACAAACTCTTAGGCACACTACGACTATCTCAGGCCGAGTATATTCGACGGGTGCTTGAGAGATTCGGGATGAGTGGTGCTAAGGCCGTTAGCACACCGTTAGCTAGTCATTTCAGATTGACTAAGGAGCAGTGCCCCGAGACTGATGAAGAGAAGGAATACATGGCTAAGGTTCCATATGCTTCAGCCATTGGAAGCCTTATGTACGCCATGGTATGCACGAGACCCGACATTGCCCATGCAGTGGGAGCTGTGAGCAGATTCATGTCAGATCCAGGAGAGCAGCACTGGGAAGCAGTAAAGTGGATTCTGAGATACCTGCGAGGTACTATAGAAGATTGCTTATGCTTCAGGAGAGGCAAGTTAGTCCTGCAGGGTTTTGTTGATGCAGACTATGCTGGTGAGATAGACCAGAGAAGAAGCACTACAGGATACGTATTCACTTTGGGCTCTACAGCTATTAGTTGGATTTCTCAATTGCAGAAGATCGTTGCTTTATCAACGACAGAGGATGAATATGTTGCTGTGACAGAGGCGAGCAAGGAGATGATATGGTTGCAGGGTTTCTTGGAGGAGCTGGGACAGAAAAGTGAGAAGAGTGTCCTACATTGTGATAGCCAGAGCGCAATTCATTTGGCAAAGAATCCCGCTTTTCATGCAAGGACCAAACACATACATGTCCGCTACCACTTCATAAGATCAGCGTTGGACGAGGACATGTTGGAACTTGAGAAGATTCAAGGAAGCAAGAATCCAGCTGATATGCTTACCAAGGTTGTCACTACAGAGAAACTGAAGTTGTGCTCAACTTCAGTTGGCCTCAGCACTTGATGATATGGAGGCCGTCGCCGCAGAGAGAGCTGAAAGAGATTGATAGTTAGTCTCCAAGTGGGAGATTGTTAGAATATGTGAAGTCTAAGGCCAGAGTTCTGTCTTCGTCGCGGTCGACCGCACATGGCGCTGCGGTCGACCGCCCAAAGTCCAGAGAGTTCAATCAGGAATAGGATTCGTCGCGGTCGACCGGATGTTGGTGCGGCGGTCGACCGGAGTCGGGTTTTGACCCAGATTCGAATTATGACCTGTTTTGTTCTGTTTCCTTTTTTAGTGGTTAAACCCTTAAGTCTATAAAAGGGTTGATTAGGGCATGATGTAAAGAGACGAAAAATAGTGAATTTTTTCTCCTGCGGTGGCCGTGGACGTAGTTTCTCACATTGAGAAGCGAACCACGTAAATCTTGTGTGTTTGAGATTGTTTGATTTTCTCTCTTCTCTCCTAAATCTCTATTTCTTCCAAATCGCATCAGGGGGATTGTGCATCCCTATCACGCACCACAACATATAATTTTGTTTTTTTATTTTTCAGAGAAGAGGAGAGAGCGAAGGAAGGGGAAAAAGAAAAAAGAGGAGAGAATAGTAATCGGAAGGAGACCCTCGGAAATTGATAGTTCTCTCAAACGTCTGACTGAGTTGGATTCAACCCCAATCTAGCAGAGCTTCACCTTAGATAGAATCCAATTATAACTTGGTTTTTTTTAAGTATGCGTCCGTTGATATTTGAACATGAATTGCTCTACTACAATCTCGCAAAGTTTCTTACAGAGATTATACCACTCATTTAAGTAGCTTATATATGATAGAACAAAGGAGAAGACAAAAAAAATAATAATAATAATAAACCTTGTTCTGCCACGGAATGTGAGGGTGGAGGAAGCCAAACATGAGTGGCCCCGACATCAGCGATATCATCAACTTTATCCTTCAAGAAATTGTACCACCCCCCTTCTTTCTTCGATGACTCCCAATTAAACCCCTGGATTGAATGAAACAAAAGCGATTACGGTTGTAATTAATCAGTTAACAAATACATCAGGATTCAAAAGATTAAAAGGTTAAGATTGTGACCTGAAAAAGGATCTGACCAAATGCCCAATTGGGCAGCGAGAGGCCTAGTAGGATGGATATGAAGAAAGTGGGTTGATGAATGAGGAAGAATCTCCTCATCTTTAATTTTCTTTTTCCTTAACTGAGATATAAGCAAAGGCAGTGGAGGAGGTTTATATAGAGAAACTAGAGTCCTAGAGTTTATGAAGAGTTAGCATGACTAGTGTGGCACGAGGAAAAGTCGTCGGAGACTTTCCCGTTGACACAAGGGTACAAATTAATCTACCGAGGATTCTCATTTAATTAATATATATACACACAACTAACTAATAGTTACATAGCGGCTAGTAGATTTATACTGAGAGATGTAAAATAAGAAAACTAAATTACACTTTCAATACACATACATGCAAAAGCTAGAAGCCTGGCTGAATTATAGATGGTTTTCATTGAATGGCTAATTCATACGTACATCGCAAATATGTTCGTGCCAATTACAACCGGATTTAATTAAAATCAATTTGGATCTTTAGCTTAAAATTAAGAAAGAAAGAAAAGGTGAATGGGAATTTACTAAATGTTACAAGAACCAGTTGAAAGCTAATTATGTTTTTACTTGTCTTTCAACAGCTGGCCTCATTACACAAAGCTAGCACTTGAAGTAATAGTTAGAGCATGTTTGGCAACATACTTATTTTGACTTATAAGTAGCATTTTACTCATAAGGTATACCAACACTATGACAAAGTTTCATGTGTCCACACTTATCTTATGACACATATAGAGTGCCATTTTATGGATTAAATAATAGTGACACAAGTAAAAAGTGTGGCAAATCATGATACTTATTGGTGTCATTAGATATATAATTAATTGTGATTGAAAAATGCTAATACTTCAACTTGGATTGTGTGAGGATTTATTGATGGGCTTAAAATAAATGTTAGGTTTTAATTATAATGTTGGTAAAGCATTTATGATAGCATGTAAGCTAAACAACTCCCCGGTTAAATGTGCTTTGGTAAGAGTAATCTTAGGATGAGTAGCCTTTTGGGAAGTTATAGTGTTAAATAGTGATACTATTTATATATTTATGGTCTAGACACAATTATGCATAACTACTCTTGACACATATATATGTGTCACACGTTTTGTGACACGTGTATGTGCCACCACTCTTGACGTATATATCTGTCGTATGTTTTGTGACACGTGTATGGATAGCAAATTTTATGACACATGTATGTATCACAAGTTTTTGTGATACATTCTCATATGTGGAAGGATGCTCTTTACACATGCTCTACCCACACTTTGGTATGTGTCGTGGTTTAGTTGTGTGACATAAAAAATATGTCACATGGAGATAAAAATGTACTATAACGTACAACCTTTGTTGTAGTGCAATAACATGTTTGGTAAAGTTTTACTTTTTTTACTTATTTGTAACTTATACGTAGAGAAAAAATAAGTTCAGATTTCCCGAACTTATTTTTCCTACTAAAAAGGAGTTTTACTTCTTCACACCAAAAGACCAAAGAACCCCTCCAACTTCCTTTATCATCCTCATCGATTCTCGTAATATAAAATTAATTAAGTAGTGTCAATATTAATAATTAATAAGAATAAATAATATGATATACAAAAAATATTTTGATTAAATATTTATTATTATAGGGTAATTGATGTATAAAAATTTATATAACATACAAAAACTATACTTTAGCTAAATATTTTATTATTATAGAGTAATTATTATTAATTAATTATTAACTATTATTTTGTTAATAGGAAATTAATTAATTAATATCAATAGTTGTAATTGATAATCGCAAAGAGTGCAATATGCAGAAATATTTCTTATTACGAGATAATTAATTAATTTATTAATAACATTTAATTAATATAAATTTATTTAATTAATCTTAGTATTATTAATTAATAATCATAATTAATATTAAATAATAATAGTGTGAACATCAGTAATTAATAACAATAAATAATGTGACATAAAAAGTAAATACAATGCATCAAAAAATATTTTTTAATTGAATATTTTATTATCATATAATAATAAGTATTAATGAATTATTTAATTAATAAATATACATATTATTGGTTATTATTTTATTAATATGAAATTAATTAATTTAAATATTATTAATTAATTACCATAAATAATGTGAGATATAGAAATATTTCAATCAAATATATTTCTTATTATGAGATAATCGTTTTTTATTAAATTTATTAATTATTTTATTAATAACAAAGTTTGATTAATATGAAATTAAGTGAGGACCGTGGACTCGCCGGAGAGAGAGAGGAGTCATAGTAAATTTCTATTGCTGAGTCAGCTTTTCGTCTCGAAGGCCGACGTAGAAGTTGGGAAGGGGCGAGTGAGAAAGAAAGGGAAAGGTTCGCCGTTGGTTCCAAAGTGAGGACCGTGGACTCGCCGGAGTCGCCAGAGTGAGAGAGAGAAACAGAGAGAGAGGAG
The DNA here is from genome assembly GCF_001876935.1 of Asparagus officinalis. NCBI lineage: Eukaryota > Viridiplantae > Streptophyta > Magnoliopsida > Asparagales > Asparagaceae > Asparagus > Asparagus officinalis. The sequence goes on along the minus strand of NC_033799.1, from coordinate 69,967,613 downwards.
TAGTAGTAAATTCCTGTTGCTGAGTCAACAAAGATGGAAACGAGATGGCGACTCTTTGGGCTTTTGGCCTTGGAACTCCTCAATTTGAGAATCGGACTAAAATACACCGCGTGAGGACAGAAGTAGTGGGCCCCCGCGGTGATAAGTGCTGTAACAGGGTTAAAGTATTTTTACAACAGCAGCTGAGCGACTCAATTGCTTCAGGGGAAAATGTAGCAGTTTGGAGACCTGTATAGCAATTAATCATGAAACCCTAAGATTTACTTCATTCACAACCAAGCCCATTCATCTCGGAAGTAAAATTTACATTCACCTTCACGGTTCGTATACTTAAATACAACACATAAAGCATTTGCCAGCCTCTATATATCAATACATACATAAAACAAACTTTAGCAGTTAGTTACATGATATTGAAAAATATACATAGATAGAAGAGCCTGCAGTATCAACTTAGAGGATATGTATAGTCCACTATTTTTTTTTTTTTGCCATATGACCAAGACAGCCAACTAATACCCATAACTGGTTTTTTCCATCATCCTCAAGAACTCATCTTGATCAACTTCCCCATCCCCTGCAAATTTGCGAACATGATCCCGTTGCATGATGAATCAGCTCTAAAGTGCTGTAGATGAAACTAAATGCGGATCGAGGGACATTTATTAATCTATAGCCCTCACTTTCAAACTTTGCTCTTTTATCATATGTCAAGGGAAAATTTCGGTCAGCTGGGTTAGAAGATAATTTGGTTTTTTGAGAAGGTCTCAGTTTTTGACTCTTCACTAATCTCCAATTAGGTATCAGTCAAATCTTTCTACAATCAGGAGCTAAAAACTTAAGGGCTTTTTGTTTTTAGGTCCATTTGTTTACCTAGCTTTATCTTTAAATCCAAGAATTTTTAGTTGTATCTTTAAACCCAACTTTCTTTTTGTATTTATCTTTAAACCCAATTCTAAAATATAATACTCTCATATGTGAGTCTCCCTATATAAGGAAATTGGGTTTAAAGATAAAAACAAAAAGAAAGTTGGGTTTAAAGATACAACTAATAAGGAAATTGGGTTTAAAGATAAAAACAAAAAGAAAGTTGGGTTTAAAGATACAACTAATAATACTTGGGTTTAAAGATAAAGCTAGGTAAACAAGAAAGTTGGGTTTAAAGATACAACTAATAATACTTGGGTTTAAAGATAAAGCTAGGTAAACAAATGGACTTAAAAACAAAAAGCCCAAAACTTTAAACATAAGAAATTCACACAATACTCGATGTCTAGGGAGCTTCTAGGGAGTCACTATCATCGAGTAATATACTCACCGTCGCGATCTGCTTCTTTTATCATCTCCAGGACTTCTTCCTTGGTGAAATGCTCACCCAGCTCTCTGGCAATACTCCAGACGTCCCTTGCAGATATTTTACCCTGAAAAATGTGGCTCAAAAGATATATTTCCATCACAATCACAAAGGAGAAGGTTGTACCACATATTAAATAATACTAAATTATATGAGTAGCTTAATGAAGATTACATTTTTATCTTGGTCGATGACACGAAAAGCTTTCATGAGTTCTTCTTTGGTATCCCGTTCTCCAATCTTGGTTGTCATCATGTACATAAATTCATCAAAATCAATTGCTCCGCTTCCATCTTTGTCCACAGTAGCAAACATCTTATTAATCTCCTGCGAGAACAACATGGTTCTATGTTAGCAGGAGAACTAATACAAGTTTAGAATATCTTCTTTCAGTAACCGGGGCATGACATCAAGGGAGAATATGAGCTAGAGCAATAGATACATAATATACATGAAGATGAAGGGATAGGAGAAGTACAATATATAGGAGGAGGAAAAATGTCTGAATAGAAAATAGACTAATATTGCTTTCTGAATCAAGGTATCACACTGCTCTGAGTCAATGATCTATTTCCGCAGGGTGATGTTATCATGACTAGAAGGAAGATGATCAAACAATCAGACGATGAAGAGTGTCTACATCTCTAAGCTTATACCAAAACACCCGTACGTACTACTCATTCCAAACGCACGCAATAGCAGGCGCAAGCGACACAATCTCAACGATAACATATAGGATGTAGCTAAAAGTTCACATCTACTTATAAAATTCATGTCAGACATCAATATTGATGCTCAAAGATTTTCATTATGATCTGCACATTATAAATTCATGAGGTTTGAAAATTACATAGATTAAAATTTTCAGCTTATACTACACTTATGACCTAAAATGAACTTCTAGTCACAATCCAAAAAGCCAGTTACTTGTAGTCGCTTGAATCATAAGATAGAAAACTGAACAAAGTTGTTTCTAATCCACCTAGGTTTGATGGTGAGTAAATGACAAAAGAATAACGGAAATTAAGAACTGTCTTATCAAATCAAAATGATAGGAGAACAAGTACTGAAACTCAAAGAACTGCCCTCAAATCAAAGCAATAAAATAACCGCACAAACTTAGGAGGAAAAAATACTGTAAAATTTGATACTTAAGGAACAAAAAATTAGTAACCTCTTCCGAAACTTCAAATCCCAATGCCCTGCAAATATATATATCATCTCAGTGTAGTTCTTCAGTATTAACAGAAAAAGTATATACTCTGAAATATTTGATTTTGTGGGAGTAATGAATGGATAAATACCTCATGGCAACATTCAATTCTTTAGCATCAATAGTACCTAAAATAGTTACAAATCCAATGTTACCCTAAAAGAAAGAATGAAAAGGACCAAACGGAAAAAAACAACAAAGATAAAACTAAGTGACATACCAGAACCATCAGTATCAAACAAATCAAATGCCTCCTTTATCTCTTGCCTCTTCTGTTGGCTTATACCATGACGGCCTTTTGGCTTTTCTCTCCTAGACGTTCCTTCTCTAAGACTAAAATTTGACTACAGGAATAACAACCAAAATTATTTTGACATCGAAAATGCGCATAGATTTGGAAAGTAAAACTTAACAAGCATGATGAAACCAATAAAAAAGAAACATCAAGTAACAAGTGTTCAAGAGATCTGTACTAGTTGAAATTGTTAGTTTTGTGGAATTTTGATTAGATGCCAATAGCTAGTGATAATTAGACTGCCACTGAGTATGTGAGGGTCAAAAGAATAATCTATAATATCGGGTCACTTCAGCATGCAGCCCGTGGACGTAGGACTTCCTCCAAACTACATTAATCCTAGTGTTGGTGATTGTCGATTATTTTCTGTGTTTGTGTGTTATCCTGAGATGTTGAGTTCTGTATGCTTCCGTGAATTACCAGCAAAATAATATTTTCTGCTTACTAACATCAAGGAACACATATAAAGCATACAGCTCTACAAATACACATATCAAAAGGCAGTGACTGATGGTCTTAAAATTAGTATGCCACTCGAGAAGTTAATCGATCACCACATGTATGTTGGTTCAATTAAAATATTTTAAGGCCTTCATGAACATTTGTGGCGCAACAAAACTCCCTCTTCTTATTGGGTAGCAGGTGCATGTGATTCTAAGGTCTTTTGGAGAATTAGTTGAGCAATGATATGTTATATGGTTTATTTTTTCGAGAAGAAAACAATAAGAGCTTTCAATAATCTGATATCTAGCAACTCTGGCTTACTGTATCTGCATTGCTAATGTCAACTATGGTGTTCTAATGTATCAGGAGTACGGTGACACATAGCAGACAACTTGCTCAGCATGCATCGCGTCTTCTCATATGATTCTACGGTGAAAATCAAGGGAGGAATTCGGGGGGAGATACTCTTTAGGGTTTATTGTTTGGGGAGAAAGTTGATGTATTCATTGCTGTGTTCATTACAACTTCAAACGTTACAATGAAAATAAAAGTTAGCCTTTTTATAAGACCCTTACACAACGAGAACAAAAGAAAGTACAACTCTCGTCAAATAGCGCAATGGGTGTTTATCGCCCGCTGCTTGCGTGGGATCTTGGCCTGTGACGGGGATGTTAATGTCCGTGGACCACCAAACGATCAGATCAGATCTGGAGCTTCGTTGATTCGCGAAGAAATCAGGAAGCCGAAGCAATATCTCGGCAACAGCGAGATAATCACTCTTCTCGAGATCACCGCAATGGGGCAATCTCAAGGCAAAGGATCGGGAAGTGTAGATCTGACGAGCTCCTTTTTTTATGCCGACGAACTCAATCCGATCTCCTCCTCTCTTCTGCAATTCATGCTCCTTCAGTCTTTAGTTCAGCAGAACTTCGCCAACGCTCGAGAATTCTAGATCTGAAAAAATAAAGGCCCTGGGGCTGTATTTATAGGCTTCAGAAGCTCTGTTTTCGGATAAGAATGACCGATTCACTCTTATCTTCAGTTGTAACCACTCAACCACGTTCTTGAATGATATATTATCGGTTGGAATAAATCCAGACGGTTAACGATCGAAAAACAGCTTAAATCTGCTAAAAATAGCATTTTTGGGCTGCGGACACCCGTGGGTACTTGGTGTCTCGGCCAAGCTTTGACCGAGACACCACTTGGTGTCTCAGCCAAGCTTTGGCCTGAACTTGGTTTCGTGTGTTATGTCCGTTTTCACCGTATCTTCATCGTCCAAACTCAGAATTACGTTGTTCAAGATGCGTTGGAAAGCTAACTAGGAGATCTATAAGATCCCATGGTTGAATCACATGTGAAGTAGACGGGACACGAGGGGTGCTTCGTCTTTTGTAAGCGACGTGTAGCTCCCGATCAGTTTGTGTTTGGTTATTCTAAAGTTCTGTTGCTTCACACGGTCCGTCGACTCACTTTATGCGCTTGTCGATATCAAATAAGCTTTTATGACTCAGATAGCAACGTTTATCGTCTTCTCTCTATCTCGAACCGCGTACGGGGACCTATAGGTAATTTTTGATGCCTATAGATACCCCCTCCAAAGTATTTCAGTCTTATTTTTTTTATAGAGGAACCTAAAATACTTTGGATGTGATCGGTCCAACCTTTAGTCGGTGTAAAAGGACCTGTAGTTAGCTTCGATTCTTGACTTCTTTAATTTTCAGTCTATTTTGATGAATAGCTGAAGTTCTTTCGGCGCTGCGTTTATCGTCTGACCGTCGTCGAAGTTTCGAATCGAACTTGGTAATTTGGTTTTATCTTGTGTCATTGAGTTGACTTTAAACTAATTATCTCTGTCACAACGCGTTGACCGGCGTTGACTCAGAGCTACGCGTTGATTGGCATGGACTTTTCTTGCAATGTGTTGACTGGCGTTGACCTAGGACTACGCGTTGACTGGCGTTGACCTAGGACTACGCGTTGACCAGCGTTGACCTTAGGGTTTAGCTTCGATTGGCGTTGACCGGGGTTGACCTTAGAGTTTCGCATCGATCGGTGTTGATTTTTATTGTAACGCGTTAACTGACGTTGACCTAGGGCTACGCATTGATCGGCGTTGACCTTAGGGTTTCACATCGATCGGTGTTGACTTATATCGTAACGCGTTGATCGGTATTAACATAGTTTATACTCGTAAGTTTACTGGAGTCTACACAGTTTAATCTCTTAAGGCGTTGGAGCGTGACGGTCCCAAATTTCGAGGCTGCAGGACCAACTATTAAAACTGATTCATCTGCATGTATGGATATTATCCTGAGGTTGTGGATGCTCAAGTCATGAGACCAACTAATGAAGCTGATACGTCAATGACTCTTGTATTTATAGGATTTTTAGCAAACCCTCAGCCATCAACGGATTTGATGAGCCCTTACCGACTACCATTTGATTCGGACTAACATGCAGTTTGTTTAAGTCCGTTTCGCATATAACGTTGTGCTAAAAGAGTTAACTATTTTAATGCTACGATATTGAATACGTAGACTTCGTCTTTTTACGGGAATAGACTACTCGGCGCCGTGTGTTAGACGTAGACTTAGGATTTTTGGCCAATACTCAGCCATCAACGGATTTGACGTACCTTTACCGACTACCGTTTGAGTCGGGCTAACATGTGAATTATTAAAACCCGTTTCATATGTGACGTTGTGCAAAGAGAGCTAATTCTCTTAGACTTGGTGTTATGATTTTGAATACATAAAATTTGTCTTTATCACGAGAATAGACTACACGGCAACGCGTGTTAGGCGTTGACTCATCCTTACTTAGGATTCAGGATAAAAATTTCCAGACTTGTATTCTGGTATCTTTTTTATTCGGTGAAAGACTAAACCGGCAACGCCTGTTAGGCGTTGACTTATCCTTTCTTAGGATTCAGGATAAAATTTCTCGTACGTGTGAGGCGCGGATTTTAGCGTTATTATTAACGGCCTACCATAATATCGAATATGTGGGCTTTTGTCTTTTTACAGTCAAATACTAACCGGTAACGCGTGTTAGGCGCTGACTTATCTCTACTTAGGCTTCGGGATAAAATTTTCTAGACTTGAATTCTGATGTCTTTTTCAATCGGTGAAAGACTAAACCCACAACGCGTGTTAGACATAGGCTTATCTCAATTTAGGAGTAGAGATAAAGTTCTCCGCGCGTGTAAGACGCGGATTTTGGCGTTATTAATAACAACCTGCCACAATATCGAATATATAAGCTTTTATCTTTTTTACGGTCAAAGACTAACCGACAACGCGTGTTAGGCGCTGACTTATCCCTACTTCGGCTTCGGGATAAAAATCCCCAGACTTGGATTCTGGTATCTTTTTTAATCGGTGAAAGACTAAACCAGCAATACGTGTTAGGCATAGGCTTATCTCTATTTAGGAGTCGAGATAAAGTTCCCAACGTGTGTAAGGCACGAATTTCGACGTTATTAATAACGACCTGTCACAATGTCGAATATGTAGGTTTTTATCTTTTTTATGGTCAAGGACTAACCGGCAACGCGTGTTAGGCGCCGACTTATCCCTACTTAGACTTCGGGATAAAAATTCTCAGATTTGGATTCTGGTATCTTCTTTAATCGGTGAAAGACTAAACCGACAACGCGTGTTAGGCATAGGCTTATCTCTATTTAGGAGTCGAGATAAAGTTCGCCGCGCGTGTAAGGCCCGGATTTCGACGTTATTAATAACAACCTGCCATAATATCGAATATGTGAGTTTTTGTCTCGATAGCTATGAAGGCAAATCATAGTTTCCGAAACACTTGCGGCTATCTCGAAAACTAGAGTGGACTTGGTGATGGTTTTCTCGAGTTTTGGGTGATCCACGTGGCTTCATAACTATTGGGGACCATCCATAATCATGGGGGAGACATTACAAGCAAAAATCATGCTAATAACTGTCGAAATAATGGTATTAAAATATGGTTGAAGCAGTTACAAAACTGCCAGAAACGAGCCCTGTTTCCCAGACAGTTGCGAGTGTCTCGAAAACAGAGGGTCTTCGACACAGTTTTTTTTTCAACTTCGGACTTCAGTTACGTTTCTTATGGGTTATAAATACCTTCCTAGGGCTATTACTGAGAGGGAGAGAGCATTATTGAGCAGAATAGAGCAGAAATTTGAGCATTCTAAGCAAGGGAGAGAGAGAATCTTCATCGTGTGCAAGCCTTTCAGAGCTCTTGCGATTCCTTGAGATCTAAGCTTTGACTTAATCTCGAATCTTCATCGTGTGCAAGCCTTTCAGAGCTCTTGCGATTCCTTGAGATCTAAGCTTTGACTTAATCTCGAGAAGAGTGTTTTATCTCTAAGCTTTGACTTAATCTCGAGAAGAGTGTTTTATCTTACTTTGCTAAGATATTCACTTCTGCCTTTGTTTCTAAAACGAAACATTGACCTTAAGCCTTCTTCACGGTTCAACTTGGATCTGTGATTTGATCGTTCACGGGCTAACGCACCTCCGGTACAGGCAAAGATCCCACGCAAGCAGCGAACGATAAACGTTCATGTGTATGTTTCTAGGAAATTGTTTGTTTGTAACGAGAAATTTTATAAAAAGATTTGTTTCTCAGAATTCATTGTATTCGATAAACGAGTTGTAGTGAGTTCAATAAATAAACTAATTTCCGTCGCAAACATATATACTTGCATAGGATCTGAAAATAATTGAATCTCAACCATTTTCCAAGAAAATCACATAAGATCTCTAATTAACTGATTGTTGCGACTTAGAGTGATTCTATCAAGCACCTACAACATCAAAGAACAATCAAATCCAAAAAAGAACACTCAAATGGAAACTACATGCCTGTGGCAATTCTGCTCGGGGAGAAATCAGAGTGTTGAGAGTTTGTAATCATTGCTAGATGGTTGTTAGTATTCAAACAACAATTAGGAGCTTGTTAGGATTGTGTATTTGATTTTTTGTATAACTTCATGAGAATTAGATAGGGTTAGAGATCTATCATGATTAAGAGATTGGATTTCATCATGATTAGGAATTTGAATCATATTCTAATTAAGAAGTTAGGCTAGAGATAGGGTTTTAGTTTTCCTATATATATTCTTCTATTGTTGAAGAAAAAACCAAGGAGAAGAGAGAGCCAATATTCTTGTAGTCTAAGATTAGCAGAGGACGTAGCCTGATTCAAGAATATTGTAAGAGATGTGGGGATTTCGTAGTCGTTGTCCATGCAAAAGATTATAATATTGGGAGAGAGTTTTAAAGTCTTTGTCCGTTCAAAAGATTGTAAGGAGAGGGCTTTGGAGATAATATGAGAGTTGATTATGCATGTGAGGTTGAGAAATTGAGAGACGATAGTTGAGTGGTTCCTCTTGTAGTTCTCCCTGATACATAGTAAATTTCTCGTATTATTGCCTCGTGGACGTAGGTTAAAGTTGGTCGACCGAACCACGTAAATCTCGGTGTTCTTTCTTCTTGATTGTGGTTGTTTTATATCTTCTTAATTGTGGGTTGGTTTTTAAGTTGCGCAGACCGTAAATGGGTGGGGAGACTAAAATTTCCCAACAAGTGGTATCTGACCCATAATGATGGATCCGGGAGCAAGTTCGCAAGATAGACAACTTACAAAAGTGAGGATCGGCGGCGTTACAAGAATCAAGATAAAGAAAACAAAGGAGAAGAAGATCATCGGCGGTGGAAAACGATCAATAGAAGAGAATCCTGGACTTGACGGCAAGGGGGCAGCGCGTTAGCAGTGATTCGCGTGAAGGAAATGAGTAGAAGAGCACGTGACCAATCACGTGACAGGTGAAGCCCCATCAGCCAATACTTTTCATGGGAGAAAAGTAGGGACCCATGAGATATGTTCTTGGGTTTTGATCCGATGTGTGATGTCAAACACATAACAGGGAAAAGAAAGATTGCTATTCAAGAGTGTGGGGTCCATGTGAAAACTTATGAAAATCATGTGGGGTAACGCAGGATCAAGTGTTTGGGTGAGTTTAATTGCTGTTTTGATTCACGTGATTCATTCAAGAAAAAATGCACAGAGAGAGAAAGTTTGGTGTTCTGGATCCATATTCAATGAATGTAGAGTATTGATCGAGGTGTAGATCAGTGAATCGAAGGTGGAACACGATGATCTAGGAGTCGATTTGTAGGTTTTGGAGTGCTCTAAACGTGATGGAAGAGTTTGATTTTTCAGATTATGCTCAGATTGGTTAGAAAGTGCCGGGAAATTTTGATGGTGATGACGAGACAAATCTGATGGTAGATAGAGAAAACGAGTATGCGACAAATGAGACTAGCGTAGAGAATTAGATGTGATTCTAGCAGTAGAGTTGTCAGTATATAATTATTCAAAGTCATCACGAGAGCAGTAGTTGGTTAGTGTGTACTCGAGGAGGACAGTGCTAAAATAGGTGGAGCTTGCAAGCAGACACGACTAAGTGAAACACATGCTGATAGAGATGGTGACATCGGACTTGAAAATAATGAGCGCTCATATTCGGTCCAAGCCAAGTGATGGAGGAGATGGAGGCATCTGGCTCTTAGTGTGGAGTAGAAAATGTGCACCGATATGATTCGAGATGAGCGATGCAGGTAAAGTACGAGGACAACAAGTGGGGAAAGGTTACTGTCAAGTTCAGTTTAGGAGGAGATGTATGGTTGATTTGCTTCTAATGTCAGAGGTGGCGAAGATCTCTTGGTACGCACAAGAGAGGTGAAGGCGCCACGACGAGGTAGACGATAGCGAGGGTCACAAGACGTCTCAGTTGGAGTGCAAGTGTTTCTGATTAGAAGTGCGGCTGCTTCGATTTGAAGTGCAAAAGAATAAAAGGCGCTAGTAGGAGAGACAAAGTTTCAAGACAGTGATGATATATCTTCAAGGGAGTTTGGGAATCAAATCCAAGGTGGAGATTGTTAGGATTGTGTCTTTGATTCTTTTTATAACTTCATGAGAATTAGAAAGGGTTAGAGATCTATCATGATTAGAAGATTGGATTTCATCGTGATTAGTAATTTGAATCCTATTCTAATTAGAAAGTTAGGCTAAAGATAGGGTTTTGGTTTCTCTATATATATTCTTTTATTGTTAGAGGAAAAACCAAGAAGAATGGAGAGAACCTATATTCTTGTAATTTAGGATTAACATATGGCGTAGCTTGATTCAAGAATATTGTGCGAGAGGCGAGGGTTTCGTAGTCTTTGTCCACGCAAAAGATTACAATATTGGGAGAGGGTTTTAAAGTCTTTGTCCTTTCAAAATATTGTAAGGAAAGGGTGTTGTGCCTCGAGAAACCAAAACAATCGCCAAGAAAGATAAACAATCAACCAAAATCAACAGCACAAACAACCAAACACCAGTTTTACGTGGTTCGGCAAGATGCCTACGTCCACGGGGCAAGGAGGGGGGAGTTTTCACTATTAGAAATCAAGAGGAACAAACTAGGGTTATAAATCTCTCATAAACCCTCAACAATCAACTCTCAATCTCTCCAATTGCTCCTAGAATAGAAGCCCAAAGAAAACTCTCTCAATCTGCTCAAATTCGTCCTTGCTCTTAACCCTAAAAAACACCCAAAGGGTATTTATACAAATCCAAAACGAATTGGGTCGAAAACCTGAAAGCCCAGTCCAAAACAGCGTCGGTCGACCGGACCGGTCGACCGCGATCAATTCCGATCGACCGGCCCGGTCGATCGACCAGCTCTCAGTAGAAAACCCAAACTCCAGAGAACCGTCGGTCGACCGCACCGGTCGACCGATCTCCTTCCAGACGCACAGGAAGCCTTGTGCACGAATGCGGTCGACCGGGCCGGTCGACCGCCACCCTGACAATCTGAATCCTGAGCTTATCTCTTCAAATCTCCACCTCGGCGAAGATTCTACCAAACTGAGCCGACACCGATCAAACCAATACCTCAACTGTTGCACCCAGTATGCCATGGCAACGGACTCATGACAACGGACTCCAATCACAACACGTCGAGATCCAAACGGGAGTGCGAACACTCAACCCCAAACCAATTGTGTCTACTCACCAAACAACTGAGCCTACACCGACTACACCAAATGCCTCACTTGTTGAGACCTAAATGGGAATGCGAACACTCTCCCCAAATATCGATGTCGCTCACCAAATCGGCTGCATCATAAAGACTGCCTACGTATCCTCTTGCCCAAGGAATCAAGCCTTCACGTAGTTCACTCTATGGGCCTCCAAAGGCCCTCAATCCAATTTGCGGCTGATAGCATCATCAACGACCCCAAACTGAAAACAGTCCAATACCTCCACCTGAGATGTAACAATGGTCGTATCCAAAACATATCCACCAGCTGCATCCAAATCAACAATCCCAACCAATGCAGAATGACCTGGAGTATGTGGGGAAATCCCCACCCAATGTGGAGTAGCATCAACCTCCACCTGCTGCGATATCCCTCTGACCTGATCAATACTCTCCACCTGCCGAGAGTCCAAAGTGACAAACCTGCTCAGACCAAACTCAGAAGCTCCCAACTGATAGCCAAATGAACTCCTGAATCCCAACTGCGCAATCGGATCCAACCTCACATCAACGATGTGACCAAGTGCTGGGTAGCCAAATATCCGACGCCGACCAAAATCTAAAGCAGCTCTACCAGATCTAACAACTCTACACGCAGCAGTCGGCAACCACATAAGATGACCCAAACCTGTCGAAGCCTGAATACCAGATCCACTGCTCGACAACCAATACCGATCCTCCTCCAGAAAAGAACGGCCCACTAAATCCGCCATCTCATCACGTCGCCCCACTGTCTCCTTCCCTCTGAAGTGTCTCCAACTGCTGTGAGCTCGGCACCAATGCAAGAAAGGACTCCTACTAGAATAAGTACGACTGGTAACCTTTCTGTCCATACACCTCCTCCAACTGTTGCGGACTACTAGGTCTTTATACCAACGGGACTTGGTTGCAACCCAAATATGCCTAGTACAATCCCCAACATAGGAAACAAAATAACGATTACCTCCCGATGATGCCTCCTCGGAAAGCCCCCCAATGCCTGACTGAACACCTCCAATAAGACCCCTCGATCGGTGGATAGAAGTGCTGAACTCCACCTCGGTCTTCTCGCTCATACCAATGTGCTCACAGGACTTCAATCTGCAGGTCATAGCACTCCTCAACAATCTGTGCACGGTATAACCAATAATATATCCCAGCACCAAACAATGCCACAGTCTAGCCATAGAAGTAGTCAGCGCCCTATCAACTACCGTGCTCCCAAGCAGATAATACAAGTTACTCCGTCTGACTCCCTTCATCACAATTATGGACCCCGATGTGACCTTCAAGCGAGAATCCGCCAAGATCACCCTATAGCCTGATGCCTCCAATACCCCAAGTGAAATGATGTTCTTCCTCAGTTGAGGAACGAACCTCACATCAGCCAACTCCCGGATCATCCTGTCACTCATCCGAATCCGAACGGTACCAATACCATCAATAGGACATCTGTGATCATTACCCATGAGAACAGCATTCCCTCTTTCCAACTCCTGAAAGCTAGAGAACCAATCCCTTCTAGGGCATATGTGGTAAGTAGCACCAGAATCCAATATCCACTCGGTGGAGTCGGCAACATCAACTGACGGAAGAGCTGGGCACGAATAGCCCGAAGAATCTGAATCTGAAACATCGCCACTAGCCTTGGCAATATTCACCTCTGAAGCTTGAATAGCTTTCCCTTTATTCTTCACAGCTTGCAATTTTGGGCATTAGGCTTTCCAATGTCCATCCTCTCTACAAAAGGTACACTGATTCCTACCAACTGCAGGATGCCCCACTCTAGACTGCGACCTTCTTCCACGGTTTGGACTTCTAGCTCTTGCAACCAATGCACCAGCAACCGGCTCGATGGAAGTCTCCTTGTCCTTCTTTCGAAGTTGATAATTCACAAGGGCTGCGGTGACCTCACTATACGAAAGTGATGCCTTTCCATTAATAAGAGTTAGGACGAAGGTCTCATATTCCTCGTCGGGCAAGGAACTCAATAACAACAATGCCTTGTCCTCGTCATCAACCTTGACATCTACATTCGCCAAATCTGCAAGTAGTTTCGTGTAGTGGTTCATGTGATCACTAATGGATGTCCCCTTCTTCAATTGGAAGCGATAAAGCCTCCTCTTCAAATACAAACGATTTTCGACGCTCTTCGTCAAATATTTGCCCTCTAGGACCTCCCAAATCTTCTTTGCCGAAGTTTCATTCATCACATCATATTTAAGGTCTTGGGTAAGGCAAGACCTAATCACACCACACACCGTTCTATTCATTTTATTCCAAACCTTTTCATCAATGTCGGCCGGTTTCCCGTCCAACTCCAATGTATCTTCCAAATTTTGCGCATTTAGCGCATCCATGACTTCGCATCGCCAAAGTCCAAAATTATTTGTGCCGTTGAACTTTTCCACATCTATTTTCATAGAATGTATATTCAAACTTTGGACGGCCTTCACACCAGAAGAACCCTCCCCACTTTTATCTTTTTCAGCCATACATCTCAAAGCACCACCAAACCAATGCGGAAACAAACGAGAAATAGATCCAAATTGAAAATGACGAGATTTTTACTGAAAAGATCCCACCTTTATCACCAAACGAAGCCCTAGATGAACTTTCAAAGCGATCTACTCCTCCAAAATAGCCCAAGCGTAGCCCGGAGCTCTGATACCAATTGTTGTGCCTCGAGAAACCAAAACAATCGCCAAGAAAGATAAACAATCAACCAAAATCAACAGCACAAACAACCAAACACCAGTTTTACGTGGTTCGGCAAGATGCCTACGTCCACGGGGCAAGGAGGGGGGAGTTTTCACTATTAGAAATCAAGAGGAACAAACTAGGGTTACAAATCTCTCATAAACCCTCAACAATCAACTCTCAATCTCTCCAATTGCTCCTAGAATAGATCGACCGCACCGGTCGACCGATCTCCTTCCAGACGCACAGGAAGCCTTGTGCACGAATGCGGTCGACCGAGCCGGTCGACCGCCATCCTGACAACATGAATCCTGAGCTCATCTCTTCAGAGGGCTTTGGAGATAATATGAGAGTTGATTATGTATGTGATGTTGAGAGATTGAGAGACGAGAGTTGAGTGGTTCCTCTTGTAGTTCTCCCCAATACATAGTGGATTTCTCGTATTGTTGTCCCGTGGACGTAGGTTGAAGTTGGTCGACCGAACCATGTAAATCTCGGTGTTCTTTCTTTTTTATTGTGGTTGTTTTATACCTTGTTGATTGTGAATTAATTTTAAAGTTGCGCAGATCGTAGTAGGTGGGGGGACTAAAATTCCCCAATAGAGCTATCAAGGACTTTTCTTGAGTTTGGGCTTGCTAATAACCTAGTCAAGGGCTGGTTGATGTCGTTGTTGTGTCCGAAAGAGACGAAGGAGGTGGCGAGATCGAGGGTGATGATGGTGATCATGGTTGAGGCATAAACAGAGAATCGCTTGAGGAAAGGCTTTGGTTGGAAGGCGCATGAAAATATTTCACATAAGGAACAACGGCAGAGGACTCTGATGAGGGATTAACGTCAAGGTTTATTTTAAATGAATGATAGGATCTGATAAGGGGTTTAAATATGTGGATAGGATTAAAACTAGGGTTTAAGATAAGCAGGACTCACACCCTTACAACTTACATGCAATTATGAGTAACTCGTATACTAATCGAATCTCTCACAAAAACTTTTATCACAAAACTTTTCATAAATCAAATTATTGTATGCCTCCTTAAAGAGGAGTACAGGTATTTATAAGATAGAAAACTAACCTTGGACATATGAAATAATCTCTAAACTGAAAATCTTATGTAAACTAATCCTAAAGTTAAGACCAAATAATCTATAAAATTGAAATCTTATCCAAACAACTAAAAATCCATCAAACAAATTATCTATATAAAAGATAAAATCTCATCTAGAACAAATCTGCGGCTGCAGCTGATCCTATCAGTAAGTCTAAAGACTAAAGTGCAGCATCTGCTAGTTGATTTTGGTAGTGATTTGAGCCAAACAACATGCTACACTCCGTAGATAACACAGCTTACATTCCCCAACAGGCTGACAGATCCGAGAAGTGGCATTCACCAGCCTCGCTAATATTTCCAGAAAATAAACAACCTGTCAACCTATAAAACCGTCTGCCTTACTAATCAAAGAGTATGGTAAATAAGACGTGTTCACAATTAAACAAGTTGAGTCAGACTTTGAAGTCTAATTATCAAGTCATTTGTAACTCGAAGATTTAAAAAATATCCACCCCACACAATTCCAAGAGAATTCTTTAATATACCAACACCTTTACTAAATTTGAGTACCCCTGGCTCCCTTTCACACCTAAATCAATACTATTCTACCATGAAACTGGAGTTCAAACCAATATATATGTAGAACTTAAAATCTTCGAAATTGAGGAGTTATTGAACTTAGCAAAGCATAGGGTGCAGCACCTTACATAATCACAAGGCCAACAAAAATAATGAAACCTTTTGCATAATTACCACAACTAACTATTCGTGCACGCTTGTGATGTGGCAGTTAAATATCAGATTTCGCAACAAATTTTACAGAGGAAACTAGAATAAAAATAAAGAAATTAGAAAGTGAAGATGGGGAAAATACCATTTTTTTTTAATTTTTCCTTTTTTCCTTCAGTTGATTGCTTTTGAGGAGAAGACGGACTTGTTGTTTGGTGAAGCCGTGAAGGGGTTCGCTACCAGGCGGTCGAAGGCGCTTCACAAAACTGGAAGTTATATTGGATCCTTGTAGAGCTCACGTGGGGTCCGCATGACGGCGTGAGGGATCGCCACGCGAGCGCCCGCGGGTTATTGAGAGTGATTAAAAGGGTAAAATTGGGAGACCCTATTTTTTGGCGTTATTTATTGGTGTAATAAGATTGTGATTTTTATCTTTTGGTGTTGCTGATGCAAGGAGATCGGGACTTTGCATTTTAGTGCTATCGGTGTAGGACGATTATCTCGCTTAGGATAAAATTGGATTTTGCACCCATGTAGAAAATTTGCCTCCGCTCAACGTTGGGATATTGATATCCCACTTTGAGAGCAAATGGGATTGCCTGGGGAACCTTCATATATTTAATAACTAATACATATTAATTATATTACAAATATATAATATGAAATATAATAGTATAATAATTAAAATTATTCCATTATAGAAACATATCTCACTTTGCGCCACTTAAGTTATCTCAATGGTTAACATTAACTCGTTAGAGCAGTTATCTCACTTGGCTTCAAATTGTCACAACCACTAACTCACCTTAAGGGTGTATGATAATCATATTTTATTACAATTTTATACCCTCATTATCTATTTTATATGAATAAATATACCACTAATAATTATTTTTATCTTTTAATTGCAGGTTAATGAAGAATAAATCTCAAACTCTCATCTCTCAACAAAAACCCATTGATTAAATGAAGAAATGAAGCAAAGAAGCACATTGGAAAATCAATTTCCAAATTATCCAAAAGCCAAGAATGAAGTCGTGTAGCCTGTAGAAGCCGGAGAAAATCAAAAATCCAATATGAAAAGAAATCATATTCAAAATGGTTGGCCACAAAGAAACGACGATATCTCCTAATCCGGAAGGCGGAATTTAACATATAATATATGAAAATCGCCTATCTCGACGAGACGAAGCTATCCGTGAAATCAGAATTTGGAAATAATAGGTATCGATGTTGGGCATCGATGTCGTCATCGATGTGGGCATCGATGCTGGCATCGATACCTACATCGATGCCTGCATCGATACCAGATTACTGTAGCGCGCGTCAATGGCTGATTTTGCTTGTCTTGGGGCTCAAGTTTGATCCAATGGCTCTCATTCACTGATGTTTACTATAAATACGGGTAGAGAGTGAGGGGTTAGAGGTATGAAAATTTTTGTAACTCCTTTTGGAGAGGAGGGCTACTCTTAATTGAGAAGGCCTTCCAAAATTGTAACTTTTTGTTGCAATTAATAATAATAATTTTTTCACCACTTTAAATTTTTCTCTTCTTCTCTTTGTTGGATGATGAAGATGAAGATGAAGATGGAGAATTATTTGAAGGTTTGCATTTCTTTTCTTTTTCTCTTTTATTGCTTATTAGTTTAGATTTATTTCTATGCTTGTAGTTAGATTTTATTTTCTTGTTAAATAGCCAAGAGGCTAGAACCCTCTTGCCTTAGATTTATTTCATGCTTATAGAGTAGATTTATTTTCTTACATTTAATTCTGGCAATTTTATTTTGTAGTTTAGATTTTACAATTTATTTTGTAGTTAGATTTTAATTTCTTATACTATTCACCTTGAGGCTAGAACCCTCTTGGGTTTAGTTTTTCTTTTTGTTTATTTTTATTTTGTTTGATTCGCCTTTAGGCTAGAACCCTCTAGGGAATCACCCTTTTCTAAGAAGTGGGTTCAATTGTAGATTACCCATATCTATAATTGAATCCACCATCTTTAATTTCTTGCATTTTCTTTTATTCTAGAATTTTGTTCTTCATTCTTGAATTTTTTATTTGTTTCTTGATTTTATTCATTTTTCCTTCTCACCTTATTGTTCATACTCACTCTCATTTACACTTTGCACCTATTTACACACCACTTTCACTCTCTCAATCTCTTCACAATCACATTCACTTATCACTCCTACTTGTCACACACACAACATAAGAACCGATTTTATATTTTCTCCTACAAAACACCTTCCTCGTGGGATCGATATCTTAAATACTATAACTTGACACGGTTGTGCACTTGCAACCTTTTTGGTACATGTTTATGCCGCATCAAGTTTTTGGCGCCGTTGCCGGGGAAGGTGCTTAAGTAGGTTTTAATTATTTTGGTTCTTTAACTTGTGTGTTTATTGTGAAAGAACTACTTGGAGATTAAAGATCAAGAATTGGAGATTGAGGAATTGGATATTCGCTTGTGGTAAGTCTTCTTCCTTATATTTTCAATTCCACACTTTTAGTTAGTTTCTCACAATTAGTGACAAATAGGATCTTAAAAAAAAGATTTTATTTCCGTTGACCATAATAAAATTCACCCTTAACTTTGACATTTACTAACAAGATAATAAATTCAAACAAATCCCCCATTCTCATTTGTTTGATTGTTAACCCTAATTAAAAAAAAGAAAATGATTTTTTTTCTTCCATCCTTTTTAGTTGCTTTTAGTTCATAGGGTTGCATTTCATATAGTTAGTAGGAATTCACCAAGTGATTTGAGCATCTTGATTTGGCACACACTTCAAAATATTTTTAAGGGCAAAACCCCATAATCAAGATAAGGTGAGGGATTTCATCACCCTTTCCTTAGCCCAAAAATCACTAATTCCTCACTACACCACCCAAGCCTAATAAAACTCATTAGACGTTGGCCCCTAAGGATTCGAGCTCAATAAGGAACAAGAAATCCTTAAGTGAACCGGTTTAAGTTTTCTCAGATTAGTTGGTGTCTAAGGCAAGGTTTAGGGGTTGCGTAAAGCGCTCCGCAAGGAAAGAGGTACTTAATTGATCTTTGATCACCCTCTAGTACTATCCTTACCTGGCTAACTACCCGGGTAAAACTTTTATCTTTTCACTGTAGGAGTTTTTGGTTAGAAGCTGGTCTAGTTGAGTTAGGCTAAACCCTAGAATTAGAGTTGATTGAAAAGTGATTGTTTTGATTTGTTTCAGTTAGGATTTTTCTTTTTCTTTATCTTCTCAAAAAAAAACTACTTTTCTTTCTTTTCTTTAAGAAAAAAAAATAAAAAATAAAAAAAAGAAATACAAAAAAAATTATATAAAAAGTAATTGTTTTTGGTGCATGCAAAACGTGGATTAGGGACAATACACATCAACAAATTCATTTTGAACAAATGGCTAATCCACAAGTTTTTCAAAATTTATGTTATCCCAATAGGATTGAAATTTCCAATGAAGTCCGGGAGTTTGTAGAGAGTCCATATCAGTATTCGGTAAATGATCCATTTTTTCCAACCTACAACCCAGGTTGGGCAAGTTACACAAACATTGCATGGAATCAGGAAAACCACTCCGAAACTCAAAACTTCACTCCCTCTTTGACCCAACATTTTCCTAGGGAAAACACAGTTCCTTTCAATTCTCATCCACAATTTCAACAACCCAATCTGTCACATCAAAATCAGTCTCCTCATCATCAAGTTGTAACTCACACTCCTCTTGATACAGATCATGATGAACGTCTCAATTTTTTGGAAAAAGGTTTTGAAATCATTATTAAGGCCTCCACACTAGCCACGGATATGTTAACTCAAACATCCTACACGATGAACTCCTTTATGCAATCAACCGAACTCATACTTAACTCTAACACTCAAGCCCTAGCTAGATTAGAAACCCATATTGATCAACTAGCTAGTGCCATAAGTGAAGTAGAGGAAGGAGAAATTCTGAGTCAACCCGTGGTCAATCCTAAGGACACTCAAATGAATGCACTACAGTCAGGAAAACAGGTCGATAATCAGGAAAGAACACCTTTAAAGCCAAATTCTTGTTCCAATTCATTCTTCCCCTGATAATTCAATTCAGGAAAGACCGAGGGAAGAAGAAGAAGAGTCAGATCTAAGTTTTGAGGAAATTTTCGGTGAGGAGCTAAAAATATTAGGAGAAGCAGATCGGGTTTGTCAAAATAAAGAAACTGTGTTGGACAATTGCTGTTTTGAACTGAATTTTGAAAAACTCTTTCTTGATGAACTAAGATTTTTGGAAAATAAACAACAACCAAATTTTTACACATCAACCATGAATCTTGGGGTTGAGAAAATTGTTAAAGAAAAATTGGTTGTTAGAGAACAAACATTCACAAATCAAGAATCTAAGTCCAATATGCATGACACCAATAATACCTACCTTCCATTGCCACAAAAATCATTGAACACCCCGGAATGCTTAGAATTTCAGCACATTGTTGATTATATCATGTTGAATTTATTTAAAATCCGTGGGAGAATTTTCAGCAATAAGGTAGGATTCAATGTAGAACATGAACTCTTCATGTTGAATATTTCATTCTACATTGTTTATTTTGTTTATTTCAGAATAATAAAAAGAATTTATTCTTCTCTCATTTGAGAGTTTCTTGTTCAGTTGTTAAAAAAAGAAAAAAAAAGAAAAAAAGCAAGAATTACTGAACACCCCGAAATGCTTGAAAATTCACATTATTGATTATATCATTCTGAATTTGTTTAAAATCCGGGGAAGAATTTTCAACAGTAAGGTAGGATTCAATGTAGAACAGGAACTCTTCATGTTGAATATTTCATTCTACATTGTTTATTTTGTTTATTTCAGAATAATAAAAAGAATTTATTCTTCTCTCATGTGAGAGTTTCTTGTTCAGTTTTCAAAAAAAAAAGGAAAAAGAAAAAAAAAGAAGAAGAAAAAAAGGAAAAAAAAGAGAGAAAAGAAAAAAAAGAAAAAAGAATAAATTTTTGTTTTCATCCTCCTCAGACCAAAGGTAATTGCAGATTTTTATCAGCGGACCAAATGTAAGTGCTTCACTTCTTATCTGCTTTACTTTATGTATCATAGAGTTTGCATTGAGGACAATGCAAAATTTAGGTGTGGGGGTGGGAATTAGTTATTTTTTCTCTTTATTTTACATTTTTAGCTACATTTTTTTTTCCTTTTTCTTTTTTAAAAAAAATTATAAAAATATCGTCACTTGCCAAATTGATAGAGTTATGTAATAATTGATTTATTTGATAAATTTGAAATTTTCTAATCCCTAGTTAGTTATTTACTTAAGTTCACCTTTTATGATAACTCTAAATAAATTTCTTAAGAAATGATTTTCAAAGTAGTATACTTTACTTAAGCCTTAACTTGGACTTTTATTTAAAATAATGAAATTTTTGCATGCTTAACTTAGAGTTGAAAATAATTTTTTTCAAAGTGTCTTGATTTACATATTTTCAAAATATATATACATATACAAAAAAAAATTGCAAAAGAAGAGTGCGAAAAATGGGCACCAAAAAGAAAAAAAAACTCTTTAATTCAAGGTGATTCTATCTTATAAAGCCTAAGCTGACCGAGTAATTAAGCCCAAGGAGTATTTCCATACTTAATGACCTAAGCCCATTTGGGTTGGGATCCATTGGCCCAAAACTCGTTAAATGGTCACTTAGAAAGCCCGTTAAAGTAGAAAAAATCACCAAGGAAGAAAGAGTTAAAAAAACTAATAAATGTTTTATAGTTGTATATATGGTCTTGGAAAATATTTTAAATCAAGCAACTTGAAAATTATTTAAAACAAAGAGTTAGCATGTTCTTTTCAAAACTTTTAAATTAAATTTCTAAGTTTGGCTTGGTTTTGTATTGCTACAATGAGAAGATTTTCTTAAAAATATACCTTAGAGTTATATATAAAAATGTTTTCTTGAGTGATAACTGGCTCCAATTAGATTATCTAAAAGTTATCAAGTGAATTTAGTTATTTACTGACTTCTTTAATTTGGCAAGTTGACCGAATTTTGTGGGTATATTCACTGCAAACCCTCACGAGACTACAACTCGTCCACTAGGGTAACCTAGGGGTTTAAAGGCTTGTTGTATGCGCTAAATACAACCGCGATTCCTGCGAAAGTGAGTTAGGATTTTCTTTTTATTTTCTTTGCTAGAGGACTAGCAAAAGTTTAGGTGTGGGGGTATTTGATAATCATATTTTATTATAATTTAATACCCTCATTATCTATTTTATATGAATAAATATACCACTAATAATTATTTTTATCTTTTAATTGCAGGTTAATGAAGAATAAATCTCAAACTCCTCATCTCTCAACAAAAAGCCCATAATTTAATGAAGAAATGAAGCCATGAAGCCCAATGAATTCTTTCAAGTATTTAATGAAGAGATAAATCAAAGCCCAAGCCCAAGAAAATCAAAAATCCAATATGAAAAAAAATCATATTCAAAATGGTTGGCCACAAAGAAACGACGATATCTCCTAATCCGGAAGGCGGAATTTAACATATAATATATGAAAATCGCCTATCTCGACGAGACGAAGCTATCCGTGAAATCAGAATTGGAAATAGTGCGCATCGATGGCGGCATCGATGTGGGCATCGATGCTGGCATCGATACCTGCATCGATGCCTGCATCGATAATAGATTACTGTAGCGCGCGTCAATGGCTGATTTTGCTTGTCTTGAGGCTCAAGTTTGATCCAATGGCTCTCATTCACTGATGTTTACTATAAATACGGGTAGAGAGTGAGGGGTTAGAGGTATAAAAATTTTTGTAACTCCTTTTGCAGAGGAGGGCTACTCTTAATTGAGAAGGGCTTCCAAAATTGTAACTTTAGTTACAATTAATAATAATAATTTTTTCACCACTTTAAATTTTTCTCTTCTTCTCTTTATTGGATGATGAAGATGAAGATGAAGATGGAGAATTATTTGAAGGTTTGCATTTCTTTTCTTTTTCTCTTTTATTGCTTATTAGTGTAGCTTTATTTCTATGCTTGTAGTTTAGATTTTATTTTCTTGTTAAATAGCCAAGATGCTAGAACCCTCTTGCCTTAGATTTATTTCATACTTATAGAATAGATTTATTTTCTTGCATTTAATTCTTGCAATTTTATTTTATAGTTTAGATTTTGCAATTTATTTTATAGTTAGATTTTAATTTCTTATACTATTCACCTTGAGGCTAGAACCCTCTTGGGTTTAGTTTTTCTTTTTGTTTATTTTTATTTTGTTTGATTCGCCTTTAGGCTAGAACCCTCTAGGGAATCACCATTTTCTAAGAAGTGGGTTTAATTTTAGATTAACCATATCTATAATTGAATCCACCATCTTTAATTTCTTGCATTTTCTTTTATTCTAGAATTTTGTTCTTCATTCTTGATTTTTTTTATTCATTTTTCCTTCTCACCTTATTGATCATACTCAAATCCACTCTCACTTACACTTTGCACCTATTTACACACCATTTTTCACTATCTCAATCTCTTCACAATCACATTCACTTATCACTCCTACTTGTCACGCACACAACATAAGAACCGATTTCATATTTTCTCCTACAAAACACCTTCCTCGTGGGATCGATATCTTAAATACTATAACTTGACACGGTTGTGCACTTGCAACCTTTTTGGTACATGTTTATGCCGCATTAGTGTACTTAGCAATCACTCAAAAATTGGACGAGAATTAGTCTTGACCTTTGATTTAAACTAAATCAGTATTGTTTTGGACGGAAGAGATGTGGTCCAAACCAAAATCAACTTAGGAGATCAAACATACGATTTTTTCCCACGTACAACTACACGTGTTTACTATTACTCAAATGATGATAAAAAATATGACTTATTATGGTGTTTTCAGTCGCCAAATTATGGCCCTTTGCAACAGGCAAATATCTCCTGCCACGAACCATTCAGTCAACTCGACACTTAGGACAGCCAGAGTCGACCTAGCCGACTCGCGATGTCGACATCTCAACTCAAATGACGATACTTGTCGGTCCTCTCGTCAAAGGTGGCTCACTACGAATCCACTCAACAGGTTAATTAGCTGGCATCTCACTAGGTCGACTCGAAAGGCGTTACTTCTCTGCACCCCTTGATACAAGTCAAAAGGCAACTTTGATCTTGAACCCCCGCTGACAGCGTGTTAACATCACATTAAATGCTTGACAGCCGCCATCATTTTCTCCATCTCCGGCACTATTTATGACACATCGGACCATGTCGGCTTCGTGCGCCGCCTATCCCATTTCATTAATGCCAAAGTGACAGCGTCCATTCCGTGACCACTCCACAACTAACGCGTGTAAAGTCGACGCTGACTCAACCACCAACTCAAACTTGGCCGGAAAAGACTAAAATGCCCCTCCTACATGATTATAAGATGGATGACTATTCCTAATGCAAAGGTAAGTAATTTCTGAGAACTTTTCTCTATTATTTTGCACCAGAGAACTCGCACAGTTCACCACTTTCCCACTCAAATACATCACTGACTTGATCGTCGAAGGAACAATGGGGAAACTAGTCTCCATCCTCTTATGAGTGGTTACACGTGCAAGGAAGAAGCAGCTCAACTCAAAATCAAATATTCAGAGAAGTTAGCGGCCTCATACTCAATCTCACCCCCACTATATCTGTGTTATTATTAACATCAACATGACTATATGGAGTCACTTCACAATCGGACGATACTACAGGGGTCATATGCACAATTAACCTAAATTAATAAAAAAAATTCTCATTTTGACGTCCAAATATTTTAATAATTCTAAATTTGACTCTCACATATTAATATTTCTAAATCAGGCCTTCAAAATCTTCAAATTTGTTCAAATTGAGTATTATTTAAAATCATACTCCCTTTAAAGATACGAGTTTGGAAAAAGCTTTCCACAGTCAATATTTTTCATCACTGTTTTGAATATTACATTTTCATCATAACCTATCCTAATCCTAATTATTCTACACTAATCGTACATGAATCAACAATTTAAAATCACTATCATTACAACAATATTGTAGCTATCCTATCCGATAGCTCAACAATTTAAATTTAAAATTCACTATAACAATATTATATTGTCCTACCCTAATCCCATCACATGTGAATTTTTTTAGTTGTGAACTATAATCCTATGTAATCAGTTATGTGATAAATAGTCAGAATTTGATAAAAAGGGAAAAATGATTGTTGGCACATGAATATGTAGGTTTTATTTTATAGATAGATAATATCTATATAAATTCCTAATTATTTTGTTTTTATTCTCTGACCATAGTAAATAGAGATCCAAGTTAATGAGGCATGCTTTCAATTGAAATATCCACTCTTTCTTTTAGAGAAATTGAATTATCTATGGTTATCATATCGAGCTATCAATAGAAAAATCCATTTCAAAGATGTTAGATATTGCAACATTTTATCGGCTACTAAATCCAACTGAGAATCAAAGAAAGAATGGTAACTAGAATGTAATATCAATTTAGAATGTGAATTGCAATAGTTATCTAAATAAAACTACTCAATTCATAATTTATTATTTTGAACATTGCACAAAGTTTCAAAGTTTGCAAAGAATCCATTAAAAAATTAAAATTGCAAAGAAATCTAACATTTCAAAAGTTACATCCTATACAAAAAAAATCTGTAAATTCATCAATAGTCCCCTAAAAATATGAATTTTACAAAAAAATTGCCC
The DNA here is from genome assembly GCF_001876935.1 of Asparagus officinalis. Classification (NCBI taxonomy): domain Eukaryota; kingdom Viridiplantae; phylum Streptophyta; class Magnoliopsida; order Asparagales; family Asparagaceae; genus Asparagus; species Asparagus officinalis. The sequence goes on along the minus strand of NC_033799.1, from coordinate 69,942,011 downwards.
AAAGTTTCAAAATTTCAACATCAACAATTCAGACCTACAAGTATCCAAATATTATGCAATTTAGCGCCAACATATGAAATACGGAAATTAATAGCGCCCTATTGAAAATTTAATATTTATTAAAAAACTCAAAGTTTTAAAAATTTTAGAGACAACACTTCAAACCTTCAAAATCACATAAAACACCTAAAAATCAAAAACTTTACAAATAAAAGAGAAATTATTTTATATTCTTTCATTAAGATATGTAAATTTAACTTTTAATTTAAGATTTCACTAGACCTTCTAAGCATATCTTAAAATAATATAAGTTGTTGCTAGTAAAAAATTAATTATTAAATTAAAAATATCCCCTTAAGGTATAAAATTTAGAAAATATATTAATAGCTTAAAAATTGGAATGACTATATAAATTAAAATAGTTGAATATTATTTTACTCGTAACTTTGAGTAGCAAAAATACACAAGTAGCATTAGTTAATTGAATCCAAACTATTTTACATATAACCAAATAAAATATAATATATAGCTTAGCATTAATTAATTATTTTTTATAAATAGTGATATCTGATGTTAATAATATTCACGGGTTAATAAAATACAACGAGTTGTATACAGAGAGATTATCAAAAAGTTTAGAGATATGCTTTAAAATTCAAGTTGATTTCATTTCAAATAGAGAAATGAAAGGAATAAGCTCAAAATTTACAACTGCTGCAAGAACCGCTTGACTTAACATTAACAAAATACATATCTATCAAAGAATCACCATTTGAGTTCTAATTGGAGAATATATCAAATATCTTTATTTCAATCAAAGAAGTATTTTTCAATAGAATATGCAAGAAAAATTAGTAAGTACTTAGAAAATTTCATACTTTAATCTTTAATACAAAATGAAATATAAATGTATGGAATCATAAACTAATTATAAAATTACATGCAGATGTTCTTGCAAAGGCAACTAACGTGGAGCTAGTGATTAGCCATGTTATGAAATATAACAAACCAGGCAATAGGAGGAAAATCACGATAATGGATAAAAGGTATATATGATACTTATTTTTAATAGCGTAAGAAAAAAAGTTAAGATTGATATTCTTTCTTTCTCATATATAGTGAATGCTTTTGTTTGATGCAACAACAACTCTTATCAGATGCATAGCAAAAAAAAAATTATTACAGATAAAAAATAAATAATTCCTAACACTATTTAAGTAATGAATTAGAAAACTAGAAAAAAATTCATATATATGAAATTAACCGTTATTCTCATTGAAACATAAAAATAATCAGAGTGCATCTTTTCAAAAGTTTGTGTTGAATTCAAATCCTAACAAAGTTAGATGAGAAGAAAAAAATGAACGAGCCAAAGGAAATATAATAGCATAAGAAATCCAGCTTCAGTTGATATAGACGATGAAGACACTACTTTAGAATTGCCAAAAAAAATATGGAGCAGGATTGATCTTGGCTAAATTAAAATATGAAAAAGAGGGAATAAAAGACAATATACATTTTACACTATAGCTTAATTTTTAAGTAAAATTAGAAAACTTTAGAAGGGATTTTCCTGCAAATTGTTATTGTTGGTTTTGGGTGCAGAACCAAACCTCGACGCAGGCGATCTAGGCGAGGGCGAGCTCGAGGCGACTTAAGCGAGGTCAACGATGTAGATCAGGCAAGCTCGAGTTGGCACAGGTGAGGTCGAGGGTATGCAAGCGAGGTCGAGCGTTGCAGGCGAGCTCGAGTAGATCTCGCTCGAGCGCTCGTGCTTCAGGTGAGATCGAACGCGGGCTGTTTTGGTCAGAAATTGCTATTTTTATTGTCTTGAATCTATTACAACTTCAGGCGTTATAATAAACTCAACAAAAAGTTAGTCTTTTATAAGAATTTTACACCATGGAAATAACTGATTACAATTTCTTTCAAACAACACACAAATCCTATTTATTAATCTCTATTTGCGTGGGATCTTTGCCTGTACCGGGGACGTTGATATCCGTGGACCGCCTACGGATCAGATACGGTTGATATAATGATTAATCAGAGCTCCTATAACATAAAGGAAGTATTCGCTAAAGTACTGATATCGATCAAGCAAAATCAGTAGTTCTTCTCAAGATAAAGACTAAGCCTAATCTCAAGGAAAGGTGGAAACGGGTTTCAGATCCTTTGAAAGACTCATTCTTTATGCCAAAGTTCGCCGGGATCTCGCTAGCCCTTGCTGAAATTTGTGGCTCTTGGCTCTGAAGTTCGGCAGCACCTCCTCGTCTTGATAATAATTCGCCCCTTGAGAATGGAGGCCTTAGGCTTGTACTTATAGGGCTCCGGATGTGGTTATTTGGATAAGAATGAGAGATTTGGCTTTATCTTCAATCAATAACAGCCTACCCACGTGTAGAGATGATATCAAGTTAGTTGGGCACCTCTGGAATAGATAAATACTGTGAAAACCACTTAAAACCCGTCGAAAACGTGTTTGAGGGTCAGGACTGCACGGTAGGCTCTGCTGTCCCGGCATGGGCGTGGGTCAGCACGAGCTGACCCGCAGCTGTGCGGGTTCAGCACGAGCTGACCATAGGCTATCGGTGGGTCAGCAAGGGCAACTGACAGATCGGTAAACTACTGCGGTCAGCAACAGCCGACCCGCATGGTGCAGGTCGTGTCGTGCTGACTCACAGTTTGTGTAGGTCAAGTTTGTGCGCGAGCCGCGGCTGTGCGAGTTAGTTTGGCACTTGGGCATTCTTTCGTCTTTTTGCCGGTTTGCGTCTTTGGTCATCTCTTTGACTTCTACGCTTCGCTAACTTGCCTCATACGCTCATTAGATTCTTTACGATACTTGGAGCTGACCGACAAGAGTGTCGGGCACTTGGAGTTGACCGACAAGCGCGGCGGGCACTTGGAGCTGACCGACAAACGTGCGGGCCACCAGCTCCGACAAGCGTGCGGGCCACTCAGATAATCATTCTTGACTCGGATGATGACGTTCATCATATTCTCTTCATCTCGAACTACGTACGAGAACCTATGAGCATTTTTAGATGCCTATAGATACCCCTTTCAAAGTATTTCAGACTCATTCTTTTATAGAAAAGTCTAGAATGCTTTGGATAAGACAAGCACTGTTGATAATCATATTTTATTATAATTTTATACCCTCATTATCTATTTTATATAAATAAATATGCTACTAATAATTGTTTTTATCTTTAATTGTAGGTTAATGAAGAATAAAAGCTCAATATCTCTTCTCTCAATAAAGCCCACGAATTAATGAAAAATATCAGCAAAAGCCCAAGAAATGCCAAAGGCCAAAGCCAAAAAAAAGAAGAAATGCCAAAGGGCAAAGCTAAAAAGAAGAAGAAATGTCAAATTGTCCAAAAGCCCAAGCCCAAGAACAAATACAAGACCAAGCTTCGGACAGCAACCAGAGAGAACCTCAAATCGATGCCAGCATCGATACCATCGGTCAGGCAGTTACAATCCAAAGACTGAAATTTAATGTTTTTAGATAAGATTTTAATCCAATGGCTCTTAGTCACTGATGTTTACTATAAATAGGGGTAGAGAGTAAGGGGTTAGAGGTGTGAAAAATTTTGTAACTCCATTTAGAGAGGAGAGCCACTCTTAATTGAGAAGACCTTCTAAATTTGTAACTTTTGTTACAATTAATAAAATAATTTTTTCACCACTTTAAATATTCTTCTCTTTGTTGGATGATGAAGATGAAGATGAAGATAAAGAGTTATTTGGAGGTTTGTATTTTTTTTATTTTTCTCTTTTATTTCTTTTTATTGCTTATTAGTTTAGATTTATTTCTATGCTTGTAGTTAGATTTTATTTTCTTGTTTAATAGCCAAGAGGCTAGAACCCTCTTGCCTTAGATTTATTTCATGCTTATAGGTTAGATTTATTTTCTTGCATTTAATTATTATAATTTATTTTGTAGTTTAGATTTTATAATTTATTTTGTAGTTGGATTTTAATTTCTTACACTATTCACCTTGAGGCTAGTGTAGGCGTATAAAACTGCCTATAGGTCCCTGAACACAGCTCGGCACAGTGATTCGACAAACCAACGAACCATCGGGTGACGTATCTAAACACGAGCGTCAGTCCACAACACTGAAGCCAAGTGACACGCAACGAAGCGGATTAATGAGGCGACGAGGTTAACGAATCGCACGCAAACGACGGTACGGGTCGATCAATCAACGAATCATTCAACCGTAGAGTCCACTACATCAATCAGGATCCGAACTCAAACTCGAACACCGAAGCGGATTTACTGCCAAATCAGGATCCGGACTGCCAAATCAGAGTTCAGATCAACAAATCAGAGTTCGGATAAACCGACCTGGGCCAAGGCACAGCTCTGAGTGCCTATAAATAGGACTTGAGGACTCATTTTTGAGAGGTTGGAACTTTTGGAGCCGAAACTCTGCCGAATTGAGAACTCACCCTCGGATTTTCAACTTAGAAGACTCGGACTCTCAGATCTGGTTCTTGGCGATCATCCACGTCAAATAAGGCAGGAGTTCGAGAGAGATCAGATCTGAGATCTACACGGTTTTCCTTCGGATCAAACCTTGGCCTTTGATCCCGCAAAGAGTCTCGATTTCGCTTGGTCGATTTCGATAACTAGGGCTATTTTTCCTTGGTGAAATAGTACCCCCGGCTGTTATTTCCTTCGTGAAATAGCACCCGTCATACCGTGTAGATCCGACCGGATCAAGATCGCGCGGTGGTCCACGGATTAACCCCGGCCCATGCAAAGAACCCACAAAAGCGAGAGACCACAAAATAGGATCTCGTGATTCGTTCGATAAATAAGGAAAGTTGTAATTTTCATTTTCTTTTGATTTTATTGTAACCGGATCTTATAAAAAGATCGGATCTTTTGTAATCGAAAAACTATTACTTGAGAAAGCAATGGAATCAATGAAAGCAATAATTTTCCCGCGAACAATCTGGCGACCACAGTGGGAGCCACCGATCTCGCTGCCGAGATCGTTGTGTCGCAGCCGCGGATCTCGATCCCGGTCGAGGAGGAGGTCGAGTATGAATTCGACCAGCAAAAGTTCGAGGAGTATCTATCATCCTCGTCCGGATCGACCTCCCCCATCAAGTCCAAAAAGTTCTCCTCCAGGAGAAAAGTCCGTTGGTACGAAGAAGTCGAGAATACCAATGAAGATCTCACCCCGATTGATACCAAAGTTGTATCGGGTGAAGCTCCACCGACCTCCAACCGGGTCAAGCCTGTTCTGGCCAATTCCTCCGTCACTAAGGGCGTAGTGACTCTCTCAAAGAGAGCTCGCCAGAGGCGACGCCAACGCTTGGCCCGAGAATTCGCGCACTGACGGAATCCGCTATAACGCGGATCTGAAGAACATGAGAGGCAAACAGCCTCAACCACTGAAGAATGGCAGCTCTTCCAAGCCGCCAACGAACGAATGGGTCCGTGTCAAACGGAATCGTTCGACACTCGAAGAGCGCATTCGCAAGCACCGCGCAATGTCAGCGCAGGCACGGGCTCGAGTCCAAGAAGCCCGTAGAATACTGCAGAAGGAAGTGGCCAAGAAGCCGCCACCAACCCGCCAAGTATGGAGGCCAAAGTCTGAAGCGGCGATTCAGGCTAAGGCACAATCGTTGCAGCCTTCAACGCAAATCCAGCCTCCGGCGAACCAAACGAAGTCGCCGGTAATTCCCATAGACCTGAGAAGTCGTGCCAACACACGATAAGTTACTCCGACCTTCAAGCCGACGAGTTGTACTATCGTGTCGGTGGTACGAGAAAAACCAGGAAGAGGAGTCTTCGAGGACTAGAAACTCAATGCCCCTGTTCCAAACTCATTCGGGCAGTATTGTTTGAGTGCAACTGCACCGAGACAGTCCCTGAGAGAATTTCAGTCTTCGAAAGGCTCAGTACCGAAACGCCAAAACCAAGGACTAGGCGTTTCCGACAAAGAAGAATGGTAGTTGAAGACGGAGAATTCCCGAGGGTCACCACCAATATGACCAGCAAAGGGACATCGACGCGGGATAATCCCGAGTCAATTTTGGAAATACCACGACGTGTAACCCGTCTGTAGTCTGGAGCTATCATACGAGGAACTTATGGTAGGATTCGGACAAGATTACCTTCAGAAGATGAGGAATCGGATGCCTGCTCGGCGGTCGCATCGGATAATATAGTATCCAGCGAGGGACAACCCCGCGAATCATTTATGATAAGTGCGGAACAAGTGGCCAAGATGCTCGAAGAAGCCATGGCTAAACAACAGGAGAGCTTCAGGTTCGAAATGCAGATGGCCATGCAGAGTATGAGAGAAATGCATGACCAGCAAATCCGAGTGCTGACGAATCAGCAAGGCGAGCCAAGTCGTCATAACCAGATTGATCTGGAAGATGAGGACACAGGTGCGAATGAAGCTCACAATGCTAATAATCCTCCCATCAATGGAGGGGGTGGTAGCGAGAATGCCAACGAAGACTCAGGTGAAAGCTTGAAGATTAAAAACCTCGAGAGCAAAATCAATACGTTGATTTCCGCTCAAGAGATGAAGAAGACGGGCATTCCTTATCCATACCCAAGAGAATGGGAATCAATCCCCTACCCGGTGAAGTTCAGCCTAATTAACTTCACGTCGTTTGATGGGAAAGGTTCACCCACTTAGCATTTGATTTACTTCAAATCGCACCTAGGGGTCATCTCTAGTAACGAACCGGTCATTCGTTGGCACTCTTCGCGGAGCCGCCTTCGTTTGGTACCGCCGCCTCAAGCCAGGAAGCGTGAGTAGCTGGGATGACATGGAAACTAAGTTCCTCGCTAATTTCTTCGACGACGACACCGAGATATCCATCGGAACATTGCTCGACGAGAAACAAAAGGACGGGGAATTGGTTGACACCTTCGTAAAAAGGTTCCGGAACAAGGCGATGAACTGTCGGGACCCGATCACTGAGGAGTTTATTCTCCAGACTTGCCATAACAACCTCGTATTGGACGTGTTGGAGGCAATGGGAACGGCACCGTCTAACACTTGGAAAGATCTGAAGGTGCGCGGTGAACAAGCCGAACGCTTCCTCCGAAGGAAGAAGACCGAGAGGAATCTACCGATGGCTAATTCTCTGAACTCGAACTTCGCCTCTCGTGGTAAGGGCAAAGCACCTGCAGCTGCTGTTGGTCTAATCGAACGTCACAACAGCAATCCCGAAGACAACAAAAGACTTCGGACCCGAGACTCAAAAAAGAGTATTCCTTCAAGGACGAAGACGTTCCAGCCATCTTCGAATCCCTCCTTGGAAGCAACAAGATCAAGCTACCACCTATCACAAATCAGGAGGAAGCTGACAACACTACGGACCCAAAGTACTGTGCATACCACAGGAGGGTCGTTCATCCCACCAAGGAGTGCTTTGCTCTCAAGAATAGCATTCAAACCTTGGTTGAAGCCGGCGTTATATCGCTCAATTAAGTCGAAACAAGACTCCAAAGAGTATACGAGTATAAACTTTTTCTCAATCCTCCAACAGGTGCAAGAGGTTAAACTGCTCCCTGCATACTCCAATAGGTATACAAATCTAAACTGTTTCCCACTCTTGACGGGAAGTTCCTGGAGAATATTACGCTAATATTCTTAAGGATAACCCGGTCAGGTAACTGAGAATAATGTCTGAACCAGTTCCGCAGAGGAAGCTGGGGGTGGATGATTTATGTAACGGGAAGTTCCTAGAGAATCATATATCCTTAAGGATAACCTGAACATGCGATTGAGGATAACGTACTCCTCGTTACACCCAGTTTTGCAAGAAAGCTGGGGGTGGATAATTCGTGTAACAGGAAGTTCCCGAAAGAATGTTAATACTCTTAGGGATCACCCGATCAATATGAACAAAGTGATGAACACTAAGTCCCCTACCGATCAGACTAATTGACGGTGGGACCACCAAATTCGATCAAGTTTAATCCAATCAAACTTACGCTATGTTCGTGCACTCAACACTTTCATAGTTAGAGTCCGGATATAATAAATCTTGATCTGTCACCTGGTCAAACCTTTCTACAGTTACAGTTAGGGTCACCTCAAACTCCCATTTGGCCAAACCTTCCTACAGTTAGGGTCAAAACCATAATTCACTCTCGATAAACGAGAAATTCACCTTTAGTTCGGTAATCAAACCTTCTGACAGTTAGGATTATCCGAATCTTTTAATTCTCGGAATGGAGGTCCCACTCCTAGTTTCACCGTTCCGGATTTTGGGGGTGGAGATCCCACCTTGAGTCTCCTTTCCAACTGGAAATAGAATATAAAATTCTTCCTTTCCAGAATCAGGGAATAGAATATAAAATTCTTCCTTCCTTGTGTTCGGGTTCACCTTCACCCTAAAAGAAGACCGGGAAATAGAATATAAAATTCTTCCTTTCCCACACCAACCTTTTCCAAGAATTTATCAATCTAGGATTCATCCTAGGAAGTTTATCCCGAATCCTAAGCAGGGATAAGTCTGCGCCTAACACGCGCTGCCGGTTTAGTCTTTTTCCGTAGAAAAAGACACCAGAGTTAGATTCTGGGGTATTCTATCCTGAAACCTAAGCAGGGATAAGTCTGCGCCTAACCCGCACTACCGGTTAGTTCTTAACCGTTAAAAAGAACACCCGTCCATATATTCAACATTGTGGCAGGTTGTTATTAATAACACCAAAATCCATGCCTTACACGCGTGGGGAATTTCATCCTGAATCCTAAGAAAGGATATGCCGACGCCTAACACGCGTCGCCGGTTCAGTCTTTCTCCGTAGAAAAAGACACCAGAATTCGATTCTGGGGTATTTTATCCTGAAGCCTAAGTGGGGATAAGTCAGCGTCTAATACACGTTGCCGGGTAGCCTATTCCCGTAACAAGGGCGAAGTCTACGTATTCGAAGTCGTAGCGCCGAGTCTAAGAGAATTCACTCTCTTAGCACAACGTTACATGCGGAACGGATCTAGACAATCCGCATGCTAGCCCGACTCAAACGGTAATCGGTAAAGGCTAATCAAATCCGTTGAAGGCTGGGGGTTAGCCAAAAATCCTAAAGTCAGCGCCTAACACGAGTCACCGGGTAGTCTATTCCCGTGAGAAAGACGAAGTCTACGTATTCAGTATCGTAGCACTAAGAGCATTAACTCTCTTAGCACAACGTCACATACGGAACGGATTTAATAATCCGCATGCTAGCCCGATTCAAACGGTAGTCGGTAAAGGCTAATCAAACCCGTTGATGGCTGGGGGTTTCCCAAAAATCCTATAAATGCGAGAGTCACTGACGCACCAGCTTCATTAGTTGGTCTCGTGACTTGAGCATCCTACGACGTTCGAAACCCTAGGATCAACGCCGGTCAACGCGTAACCCTAGGTCAACACCAGGGTTAACGTCGGTCAACGCGTAACCCTAGGTCAACGCCAGTCAGCGTACGACGTTCAAAAGCCTAAGGTTAACGCCGGTCAACGCGTAACCCTAGGTCAACGCCAATCAATGCGTTGCAATGAAAGAATCACTACTCCGAAAAGTATACGAGTATAAACTGCTTCTTACTACTCCGAAAAGTATACGAGTATAAACTGCTTCTTACTACTTCGAAAAGTATACGAGTATAAACTGCTTCTTATTACTCCAATAAGGTATACGAGTATAAACTATTTCCTATTTTTGGTTGAGAAGTTTCTGGAGAATATTTTTCTAAAAATATTCTTAAGGATAACTCAACAACACTACGCCGGACAACGCGTCACAAATAAAGACTCAACGCCACCAATCGAGGGTCAGTTCTATGTTGAACCAACAAACACGAGCTAAAGATCGGAAAATCAGGAATCGACTTCAAGTTTAAAATTCCGACAATGGTCAGACAATAAATGCAGCACCGGAACCCTTACAGACATTCGACAAAGCACCGAATAGCCTGAAGGATTGAAGGAATCAAGAACAGAAGCCATTCCAAGGTCCCGTTACACCGACTGAAGGTTGGGACAATCATATCCAAAGTATTCCAGACTCTTCTATAAAAGGACGAGGCTGAAATACTTTGGAGGGGGTATCTGTAGGCGTATAAAACTGCCTATAGGTCCCTGAACACAGCTCGGCACGGTGATTCGACAAACCAACGAACCATCGGGTGACGTATCTAAACACGAGCGTCAGTCCACAACACTAAAGCCAAGTGACACACAACAAAGCGGATTAACGAGGCGACGAGGTTAACGAATCGTACGCAAACGACGAAACGGGTCGATCAATCAACGAATCATTCAACCGTAGAGTCCACTACATCAATCAGGATCCGAACTCAAACTCGAACACCGAAGCGGATTTACTGCCAAATCAGGATCCGAACTCAAACTCGAACACCGAAGCAGATTTACTGCCAAATCAGGATCCGGACACCAAATTCAGAGTTCAGATCAACAAATCAGAGTTCGGATAAACCGAAAAACAAAAAAACCAACATTTGGAGGACTCGGCCAAAACCGAGCCACCTCGGTGGCCGGCCAATTTTCGATGCCTACACTAGATGCCCCGGCCACCTTTTGGTGGCTCGGTGCCTCGGCCACCTGGGCCAAGGCACAGCTCTGAGTGCCTATAAATAGGACTTGAGGGCTCATTTTTGAGAGGTTAGAATTTTTGGAGCCGAAACTCTGCCGAATTGAGAACTCACCCTCGGATTTTCAACTTAGAAGACTCGGACTCTGAACTCACCCTCGGATTTTCAACTTAGAAGACTCGGACTCTCAGATCTGGTTCTTGGCGATCATCCACATCAAATAAGGTAGGAGTTCAAGAGAGATCAGATCTGAGATCTACACGGTTTTCCTCCGGATCAAAGCTTGGCCTTTGATCCCGCGAAGAGTCTCGATTTTGCTTGGTCGATTTCGATAACTAGGGCTATTATTTCCTTGGCGAAATAGTACCCCCGGCTGTTATTTCCTTCGTGAAATAGCACCCGTCATACCGTGTAGATCCGACCAGATCAAGATCGCGCGGTGGTCCACGGATTAACCCCGGCGCAGGCAAAGAACCCACAAAAGCGAGAGACCGCAAAACAGGATCTCGTGATTCGTTCGATAAATAAGGAAAGTTGTAATTTTCATTTTCTTTTGATTTTATTGTAACCGGATCTTATAAAAAGATCGGATCTTTTGTAATCGAAAAACTATTACTTGAGAAAGCAATGGAATCAATGAAAGCAACAATTTTTCCCGTGAACAGCTAGAACCCTTTTGAGTTTAGTTTTTCTTTTTGTTCTTATTTTCTTTGATTCGCCTTTTGGCTAGAACCCTCTAAGGAATCACCATTTTCTAAGAAGTGAGTTTAATTTTAGATTACCCATATCTTTAATTGAATTCACCATCTTTACTTTCTTGAATTTTATTTTTCATTCTTGATTTTTATTTGTTTCTTGATTTTTTTCCTTCCTTTCTTGTTGATCACATTTATTTTTTTTATCACTTACACTCTCAAATATATTCATTTACACAATCATTTTCATTCTCTCTATCTCTCCACAATCACACTTATTCTTCACTCCAATTTGTTACGCACACAACATAAGAATCGATTTATATTTTCTCCTACAAAACACATTCCTCATGGGATCGATAACTTTTTATACTATAACTTAATACGGTTGTGCACTTGTAATATTTTTGGTACATGTTTATGCCACATCAAAGTATTTTAGACTCATTCTTTTAAAGAAAAGTCTGGAATGCTTTGGATAAGACAAGCACTGTCTTCAATCTCTTCAATATTTCGTTGAGAAGATCGCATAAAAGGACCTGTGAATTGCCTCAATTCTTGACTTCTTCAGCCTTCAGTCTATTCAGTATTTTATCGAATAGATGAAGTTCTTCCGGCGTTGTGTTTATCGTCTAACCGTTGTTGAAGTCTTGAACTAAAATTGGTGTGTAAGTTTCTGAACTTAGCTCGTGTCATTGAGTTGACGTTGAACTTGATCATCTTTGTCGGGAATTAGTATATGAATGTGATTGAACTCCCTGAAATCATCCTTTAACCTAGAATTTTTCCTTAGCCTCATTTTGGTGACATTATCAATGCATTGACCGGCATTGACCTTTACCGTAACGTGTTATCCGGCGCTAACCTTTACTGTAATGCGTTGACTGGTGTTAACACAGTTTATACTCGTATGTTTGCTGGAGTCTACACAGTTTATGCTTTTAAGGCATTGGAGCGTGGCGGTCCCAAATGTTGGGGCTGCAGGACCAACTGTAAAAGCTGATTCATTTGCATGTATGGATCTTATCCCGAAGTTGTTGGATGCTCAAGTTCCAAGACCATCTAATGAAGCTGATGCGTCAGTGACTTTCACATATATAGGATTTTTGGCAAACTCTCAGCCATCAATAGATTTGATGAGCCTTTACCGACTACCGTTTGAGTCGGACTAGCATACGGATTGTTCAAGTCCGTTCCGCATATAACGCTGTGCTAAGAGAGTTAACTCTCTTAGTGCTATGATATTGAATACGTAGACTTCATCTTTCTCATGTGAAAAGACTAAACGACGACACATGCTAGGCGTGGAATTTTGGATTTTTAGCAAATCCCTATCCTTCAACGAGTTTGATGTGCCTTTACCGACTACCATTTGAGTCGAGCTAGCATACAGATTGTTTTAGTCTATTCTGCATGTAACGTTGTACTAAGAGAGTCAACTCTCTTAGTGTTAGGATATTGAATATATAGACTTCATCTTTCTCACGGGAATAGACTATCTGGCAACGTGTGTTAGGCGCTGACTTATCCCTACTTAAACTTTAGGATAAAATTTCCCAGACTTGGATTCTGGTGTCTGTTTCAATCAGTGAAAGACTAAATTGGCAACGCTTGTTAGGCGTTGACTTATCCCTTCTTTGGATTCGGGATAAAATTCCTCATATGTGTAAGACACGGATTATGGTGTTATTAATAAAATCTGCCACAATGTCGAATATATGGGCTTTTGTCCTTTTTACGGTTAAGGACTAACCGGCAACACGTGTTATGTGCTGACTTATCTCTACTTAGGCTTCGGGACAAATTTCTCCAGATTTGGATTATGGTGTCTTCTTCACTCGGTGAAAGACTAAACCGGCAATGCGTATTAGCCATTGACTTATCCCTACTTAGGCTTCAGGATAAAATTCCTCGTGCATGTGAAGCACGGATTTTAGAGTTGAAGGATGGTGTCTTCTCTTGGACAAAGATGAACCCGATACTGGAAAGGAAGAATTTTATATTCTATCTTAAGTTACAAAGGAAACTTAAAGTGTGATTTTCACTTTAAGAATCCGGGAAGGTGAAACTAAGAGTGGGATCTCCACTCTGAGAATCAAAAAGATTCAGATAATCCTAACTGTCGGAAGGTTTGATTACCGAACTAAAGGTGAATTTCTCGTTTATCGAGAGTGAATTGTGGTTTTGGTCCTAACTATAGGAAGGTTTGACCAAGTAGGAGTTTGAGACGACCCTACCCGTAGGAAGGTTTGATCTCTCGATTTGAAAGTGGGCCTTTCGTTCATGGAAGGAATCGAGAGGGGATTTTAGTTTTGATCCTAACTGTAGGAAGGTTTGACCGAGTGGACAGTGGGAGTGGGAGTATAAATCACAGTGAGAGTGTTGACTTGTACAAATCACTCAGTAGGAGTTTTTAGTGTCAAGTGATAAGGACTTAACACGAAGGGGTTTGACAATTATCAAAGATTAGTAGACTAAAATTTCAAGCATTATATCTGGACTCTAATAGTAGGAGTGTTGAGTGCACAGACGTAGAGGGATTTTAAGTGGATTAAACCAGGAAGAATTTTAGTGGACACACCATTAATTAATTTGACCAGTGAGAGATTTTGTGGTGAAAGATTATAAATTATCAACACCAGTGGGAGTTTTTTGTGAGTGAAGATTGATCTAACAAAGTGATCAAATCTCATCTCAGCAAAAGAGTGCTTGGAAGTTGGTGGAATTGATCCCGAAAATGAGATGTGTTTCACCCTTGAACATTTAGAGTCCGAGTGGGAGTTTCTCATTTATCACTTCTTTGTAGTGACCAAATTATCCCTAAGAATACACCATATAGCATTCTTCTGGGAACTTCTCATTACATGAATCATCCACCCCCAGCTTCCTTTGTGAAACCAGGTCTAACATTGTACTTAGTTGGATGACCAGGTCATCCTTAAAAATACCAGGCATGGCACTCTCCAGGAACTTCCCGTGAAAGAAAGGAAGCAGTTTAGACTCATATACCTATTAGAGTATGCATAGAGTAGTTTATCCTCATGCACCTGTTGGAGGATTAAGAAGTAGTTTATACTCGTATACTCTTCGGAGTGTGCATTCGACTTAATTTAGCGTTATGACGCCAGCTTCAACCAAGGTTTGAATGCTATTTTTGAGAGAAAAGCAAGCCTTGTAAGATGAAGGATCCTCCTGTGGTACGCACAATACTTTGGATCCGTGGTATTGTCAGCTTTCTCCTGATTTACGATAGGTGGTAGCTTGATCTTGTTGTTCTCAAGGGGGATTCGAAAATGGCTTGAACGTCTTCGTCCTTGAAGGAGTACCCTTTTTGGAGTCTCAGATCCAACGTCTTTTGTTGTTTTTGGGGTTGTTGTTATGACATCTGATTAACATTAACAACTGCTGCAGGTGTCTTCCCCTTACCATGGGAGACGAAGCTTGAGTTCGAAGGGTTAGCCGTCGGTTGGCTTCTTTCGGCTTTTTTCCTTCTGAGGAAGCGTTCGGCCTGCTCTCCGCGCACCTTCAACTCTTTCCAGGTGTTGGACGGTGATACTCTCATAACTTCCAAAATATCAATGGATAGGTTGTTATGATAAGTTTGGAGGATGAAGTCCTCTGTGACTGGATCTCGACAATTCATCACCTTATTTCGAAAGTGCTTGATGAAGTCGTCGACCGTCTCTTCGTCTTCCTGTTTCTCCTTAAAGAGTGTCCTAATGGATACCTTGGCATCGTCATCAAAGAAATTATCGAGGAATGAGCTTTCCATGTCGTCCTAGCCATTGATGCTTCCAGGCTTGGGACGATGGTACCAATCGAAGGCAGGTTCACGAAGGATGCTAACGAATGACTGGACCATCAAAGGCTCGTTGCTAGAGATCACTCCTAAGTGGGACTTCAAATAAATCAAGTGTTGAGTGGGGTAGCCTTTCCCATCAAACGGCATGAAGTTGATCAGGTTGAACTTCGCTGGATACGGGATCGACTCCCACTCTCTTGGATAGGGACATGAAATACCGGTCTTCTTTACCTCTCGAGCAGACATCAGAGCGTTGATTTTGCTCTCGAGGTCTTTCATCTTCTCGTCCTCATTTGTATCATGCTTTGGATGATTTATAAGAGGAACAACGAGGTCACCCCCGGTATTGTCATCTTCAGTGGGACCACCCCCAGCGTTATTGTCTTCATTAGGGCCACCCCTAGTGTTTTGGTTAGCCGGAGGGTTATTATCATCGAGGTGTTCGTCCACATCTGAATCGCTACCTGCTTGGTTAGCAATGTTACGATGGCTGAATTCACCAAGTTGATTGGATAGAGTCCGAATTTGTTGGTCATGCTCTTTCTTCATCCGCATCATGGCCATTTCCAATTCAAACTTGAAGTTCTCTTTTTGCTTAGCCAAAGCATCCTCGATGATTTTGGTCATTTGCTCAGTGTTGATCATAAGTGCATCACGGGATTATCCTGGGCTGGATACAATATTGTCAAAAGCGATCACAGAGTTGGCATCTGATGCTTCATCATCCGAGGATAATCTCCTCTGCATTCTCGGATAATCCCTTTGTCTAATGGTTCCCGATCGCAACCGGGTTAGACAATGCGATATGAGTGGGTCAGAACTAGAAGGTCGAGTCGACTTTCCCTTATCAACCATGTTAATTATGACTTCTGGAAGTTCGTCATCTTGAACGACTGATCGTTTCATATGGAAACGCCTTGGCTTGGTTTTTGACACTTCAGAGGAAAACCTTTGGAATACCGAGATCCTCTGTAGAGCGGTATTGGGGCAGCTACATGTTGATAATACTATACTGATAAGTTTGGCACACGGATAATGAAAGTCTGTTTCTCGGGTATCTCTCTTTCGAGATCTGTTCGTACCCCCAGCCTGATAGTATAACTCATCGGCATGATGACCAAAGCTATCTATCGTGTGTTGGCATGACTTCTTAGGTATAACGTTGTCCTCCGACGAACGCGTTTCCTTCTGAGGACTTGCTGTCTTGTTAGCGTTTTCAAGAGTCACACATTTGGAGCCATGCTTTTGTGAGCAAGGGACCTCAACGGGCTCCTGGTCTTGGATACGTACCCCCCAGGTGGGTGGAAACTGGAGTTTTCCCTTTATGAGAAGGATTGAAATTATTACGAGGACGTGTGCGACCCCTAGCTCGATGAGTTACTCAGGGTTCATTCACCGGGCCTAAGCGTTCTTTGACTAGATCTTTGCCTTGATCCTCGTGCAAAGGACCTAAACGATCCGCCATCGTTATTTTGAATCGAGACAGATCCACACTGCCGTGGGGTTTTGCCGAAGGTACTGGACCAGTTAGAGTAGGAGCGCAAGTCGACGGAATCGAAAAAAATGTCGCGAGAGTTACCCCGGTTTGGGTCTGGTGCGGGTCATCTTAAAGTGACCTGCAAAGGGCCTGGTCCCTTGGTGGTGACCCGCTAGTTGCCCGGTCACCTCTGGGTGACCCGCTGTCTGCCGGGTCACTTCATGGTGACCCACTAGCGGCCGGGTCACCTCGTGGTGACCCGTGGCTGGGCGGGTCACATAGGTGTGACTCGTGTTTTTTCGATGTTTTGGCTGCTGTTTTGAGCTTCGGCCTCTAGACTTTGCGTGGTTTTACTTGCTCCTTGACTATATCCTCCTTCTGCATCTTTTGTGCCTTTTGCACAAGAATTCGTGCGTGCGTAAGCAGTGTGCAGTGTTTCTAAATGCGTTCTTCAAGGGTTGAATGGGTTCTTTTAACTTGGATCCATTCATTTGTTGAGGACTTAGAGGGTTGCTCATTCGTCCGCTATTGGGGTGCTCGACACTCCTTGAATTTTAGATCCGCTTCGTAACGGATCATGTCTACAGGCTCTAAGGCTTTGGCGAATTGGCGTGTGAAGCGTTGGAGCTGCCTTTGGCGAGCTCTCTTCGATAAAGTGGGTGTGCCTCCAGCGGATATCTCCTTGATTGAGGAGGAGTCCAGATGATATCAAGGCGTATTGGGCAGCTACATATTGATAACAGCCTACCCACGTGTAAAGATGATATCAAGTCAGTTGGGAACCTCTGGAACAAATAAATCCTGTGAAAACCAATTAAAACCGTCAAAAATGCGTTTGAAGCTCAGGACTGCACGACAGGCTCTACTGTCCCGGCATGGGCGCGGGTCAGCACGAGCTGAC
>NC_033799.1:69923652-69924520 GCF_001876935.1 Asparagus officinalis | reverse complement strand
GCAACAGCTACCACACAGCTATCGTGGGTCAGTAGCAGTCGACCCGGAGCGGTGCGGGTCAGCTCATGATGACCCACAGTTTGTGCAGGTTAGTTGGTGCTGACCCGTGGCTGTGCAGGTCAGTTTGGCACTTGTTTTTCGTCTTTTTACCGTTTTGCGTCTTTGGTCGTCTTGTTGACTTCTACGCTTTGCTAACTTGCCTCATATGCTCATTAGCTTCTTCACGGTACTTAGAGCTGACCGACAAGAGCTTTGGGCACTTGAAGCTGACCGACAAGCGCGGCGTGCACTTGGAGCTGACCGACAAGCGTGCGGGCCACCATCTCCGACAAGCGTGCGGGCCACTCGGATAATCCTTCTTGACTCGAATGATAATATTTATCGTCTTCTATTTTTCTCGAGCTACGTACGGGAACTTATGGGTATTTTTAGATGTCTACACAGGCGTGCTTCAGGCGAGGTTGAGGCGCAGGCGAGCGACAGCCTGTCGCCAGCCTGTCACGTCACTAGGGTTCCCTTATAAAAGGGAACTCGGAGCACGAAATCTATTGCTTCTTCTCTCTTTCTCGCTATTTCTCAACTCCTGGTGGTGGCGGCAATTTTTTTGTTTGCTCTTCTCTTTTCTCTAGCACTCAGTGATCTTGAAGGAGGATTTAAGGGGGGAATCTTCACTATAGCTACAGTGAAGATTTGCATTTATTGAGAGATCTCAGTTTGAGATCTGCTCTAAGCTTTGTAATTTTTCTTTAGATTAATAAAGAAATTTACTATGTGGCTCCCGAGGACGTAGACAAGTTTGCCTGTAGGCATATAAAATTGCTTATAGGTCCCTTAGCTCAGCTCGGCACGAACCGACAAACCAACGAGG
>NC_033799.1:69888134-69922652 GCF_001876935.1 Asparagus officinalis | reverse complement strand
GGGCTTATATAGGCCCTTACTACACAACTTACAAATAACACCCTATCTATTACTAATATGTCAACAGTGCCACTCTTTTTCTCAATGAGACCAATCTTCAATGGTACTGTTGGTTGGAGAAGGGGAAGGTAGAGTTATGCGTTGAATTGTGTTTGAGCAAGCTTTTATAACTGGGTGTTTGACCAATGGAGTTCCTCACCTACAAAGGAGCCCTCTATAAACTTTAACATATAGGTCCCTTATTGGAGTACCAGACAGAGTTTGAGAACTTGTCAAACTTTTCTGAGGGGCTTTTAGTGGACTATTTAATGAGTTGTTACGTTCATGGTCTTCAAGAGCATATGTAGTTTGATTTTATGCTCAGAGGTCCCAAAACCATGGAGGCTACTTGTCGAGTAGCTCAATTGTTTGAGAGCAAGTTTTCCATGTCGAATCCAGCATCCTTCAAGCCAACTAAAGCTATTTTGAGCTAGTCTAAAAATCCATCCATGTCTAATGCTATCTCAATCTTCCATATGACACATCTCACGACAACAAGCGAAGGAGCATCATGATTATGAACTTTGTTACCATTGTGATGAGACCTAATGAGACCTATGTATTTGGTCATCAGTGCAAAACCCAAAAATTGTTCATACTTGAGTGTAGTCCCTTCAATGTCAAGGAAAGGGGAAGTCCCGATTGGGGATCTGATAACACGGAGTTAAAGGATGGTACAATCAAGCAACATACAAGTAATGTTATTCCTTAATTACAAGGTATCGATCTTGTAGTATCGAGAACAATGCTAATGCAAGTGGGGAGGATTTTTAGGGTCCGGATCAAATTATTTAGGATTGTTAGGAGTGCATGATATCATGTGTGGAAATTAGTTAGAAAAGTTATTATTTGATTTGCTGTTAGCTAGTTTGTTTTTATTTGTTTGTTAGTTAGAAGAGTATATCGGAAAGATATAACCATTTGGATACTCTGGCAAGCAATTGACAACATCTATTATCTCTCCTTGTTCGTTTCTCCTTCTTTCTCTGGTTTACTCTCTCTCTCTCTCTCTCTATAATTCTTCTTCTTAATCCTCCCTCTCTCTAATTCTTCTTCTTTATCCCTCAAGATTCATGGCAGGATGTGGATGTGGTCGTGATCAGGTCACTATATTTGACAGATCCCAACACTGACCATAGATGCAGCAAAACAAAAGATGGAAAGGGGAGCGAGAGAAAAGGTGGGGTGGGGTGGGGGGGGTGGGGAGCATGCTTAAAACAAAAGATGGAAAGGGGAGCGAGAGAAAAGGTGGGGTGGGGTGGGGGGGGTGGGGAGCATGCTTAATCTAATAATGATTTCTTCAATTTATGGCCGGATCATTATTGGATCAATCTGATAATTATTGATATGTATTCGATCAGTTAATAAATAGTAAATCCTCATGATCCATATTTGACCTGCTTAAAATCAATCGGTTTGACCCAATCCATATAGCTTGCTTATGAAAGGAATTTTTCTTCGAGAAAGAAACAATTGATCTAGGGAATCACAAATTGAAGAGTAAGGGAGTTAATACCTCAATTATCTCCATATTCTTGTTAACGCCCAATATTGCGTTTGAAATACCAAATCAAATTATATTTTTATCACTTCAATTAAACTAAAAAATGGGTCAATCGGGTTAATCTGCTTATTCCAGTAACCAACAATACCACGTGTGAACCTGCTAACTCCAAGTAGGACGAGTCATATTAGCAGGTTGGTTCAAGTTGTCATTCCAAATTATATTGATATATGATTTCAGTAAAAAGTAATATGTCCACATTAATTCATATGGATATGGACCGAATATGATGAGGAAGATAGGTATGTATTAGAAATGAGAGAAATGAGTTAAATCCAGTAATCTAACATCAAAATTGAGAGAAATGAGTTAACTTCATTCGAGACATTTGAGTATCCATGTTTGAATTCTTTGATACATGTTTTTGCATGCATAATATATTAGATAGATTATAATTATGTGTGTTTTGGCTTATATGTGATGGTAAACAAATTAGCTTCCCAAAGATTGCAAACTAATCAAGTTTTAAGCATCTCCATAAAACAAGTTTAGTATTTACCCATAAATATTTTCTATTTGCGCACTTGCACAAGCAAGAGGACAACATACGCTCATATATTAGAATCAATCAATTCAAAAACAACATGCAGCTGTAGTTTCGGTTATAGTTCTTTGTTTTGGCTTAATTTATTCTCAGTTGTAACTTAAACATCATTTTTTAGAGATATTGACTTTTTTCAAATTAAAAATAATACAGTATTTTTTTGGATCATATGGCACCACGAGAAAATTTACCCCATGAACCTTCTGAATTAGCAACTGACATTGTGGCTAAGAAACCATAAAAGGAGAGGGAAATTGTTGTAAATCATAGCAAGGTAGTTCTTGGGTGAGATAACCTTCCTTATTGGTTAATCCAACCACTGATAGGCCGTCAAGATTTTCCTACCTGGAATGATTTTGGATTCAGGGAAAGGCAGTAGTTTTGTTATAGAGATTATAGCAAAAGAAATTGAGCATTCTGAATCTTCTCTTGGATGATATACATTAAAAACATATTTCAATTAAATATAGATATGCCAGATCAAGGAAATATGGTACCTGTGGAGCGTGTATTTCTTGTCTTGACTCCTATGGCTAATGTGAAAGACGAGAGTTGCATGAAGTAATATACAAACACCTACCTTGACCGTCACATAATTTATAATTGCAAATGTGTTGGATAAAATATAAGTTTGAAAGGCTTCTATATAGTCTCGAGGGAACACGACCTAACAATAGGTTTTCTTGTCAGATAAGGTCATGTCATTATAAAATGAGTTCAAAATATGTTCGTGGTGTTTCAGTAACATTTGTTATACGTAGCAGTTCTACTCTAAGTCACAATATAAAAAGATGATTGTCCTTTATGAAACTCTGGAATGATGGTTTTGTATATTTCAGGTAAGAGCACCGGATATGATCAGTTTTTTTAGGAATAGTTGATATTCATTTATTATCAAACTAAAGTTATATTGTTTGAAAGTGTTTTGGTGGATATAAAGTGTTACATGCTAAATATCTACATATTTAAATAAATTCTCAAAAACATTAACTCTCAGTCTTCATGTTTCCAGGTTGATTAACATACATAAAAAGGAAATCAACCCCTAAGAATATTACTAGTATTTTTTTTCCTAATGTGTTTAAATTAACTTGCCTTTGGTTAAGGGTTTCTGATTTCAAATTAACTTCATGATTTTACCCTTTTCAGTAATTATTTTCCATATAATTTATTTCTGTATTAAGGTTAGTTTTATCATGTAACTGTAGGTTATTGATGAATATGATGAGCAGTCTGAAGTGGCAGATCGACTACGCATTAAGGTTCTTACTTGCAAACCTGCTCTTGTTTTCCTTCCATATTTGGCTTAGCACTGTCTTCACAAAATTCAAAGTTTATTGCAGTGATACTTATTATTTTGTTGTCTTGGTTAAACATACGTTCATAGTATTGACAAGGTTAATATATTAGTCCAGTTATCAAATAGGGGGTTGATCTGTGGATTAAAGTAGAATTAGGGTCCTCAAACTCCTCCGGATGAGTGGTTCTAAAGCTCGCTGTTCTTCCCTGCACATGAAGAACTCATGAGAGGTTGGAGTTGAGTTCTCTGGTTGTTCCTCCGGCGATCGAGTTAGCGTTTAAACTTGAATGGGAAAATATAAGATAAATAGTGAGAGGAATTATTCAGAGTTGCATGAAAGCAGAAGAAGTTATCTTATACAGTGCAACTTTCTTTTATAGTAGATTAGAAGGGCATAATGATAATTGTGGCCGAGTCCACGCAGGTAGCTGGCTCAGCAGGTATCTTACAGGTGTCAGCCGCAGGTGAGGATGAGTCATCCAAGCAAGTAGTACGAGGGCGATAGCAGCTGCTTGGCGATGACTTGGTCCAATGAGTCATAAAGACTGTGAGGACAAGAGCAATGATGACTCTGACAACGTATTTTTTAAGGTGAGGGTAGTTGGTTGTCGGTAGGGGGTTTGAGGACACACCGCCTCTCTTGTCGTCTAGCTAAAGGACGACAAACACCTTCTTTTTAGTCGGTTATACAAGCTGTCGGCTAAAATAGCGGCCCGAGTGTGGAGTCTTGAGGGCTCGACCTGGAGAGTAGGTTGATAAGTATCACATTTCGAGTTGGTTGCTTGAGTGACCTGATTAAGTGTGGAGTGGGACACGCGTCGGCTCCCCAGCAGAGATTAACACTTGGTTACTTTGTAGCATATAACAGTTAGACTACATATGATGATTATGGTGAAAGTTGACTAGTTCTTTTGAGCTTCCTTCAACATTTGCTTCTGTTAGCCGAAAGCTCCACCAACCCCAGCCCCTTTTCTTGACATTTGTAAAAAGGTGGCCCCCACTTTTATGACATTTGTGAAAAAGTGGCCGAAGAGTTTGAAGAAAGAAAAAGTATGCGGGTCCCACTAGTTAATTATTATTAGTGACGGGTCCCACTAATAATATTTTATTAGTGCATAGTATTTCCCAAACACTATAAATAGGGCCCTAAATTCTTAAGGAAATCTCATCCCAGAAATAACTCCTCTTATAGAAAGAGTAAGAGAAAACAAAGAGAGAGTTTGTGAGAGTTCTTGGAGTGTATCTGATCAAGAGAGGGTGTTCTCTTGGATCAATTCTTTTGGGATATAAAAGAATTTGGCGTTGTCGTTGCACCGTGGAGTAGCTCTGAAGGAGTGAACCACGTATATCTGTGAGTACTCTGGTTGATCTTGTGCCTTTATTTTGTGTATTGCGTCTCCGTTAGAGGCGTTCTTATTGGGGTGTATCCTAACAACTGGTATCAGAGCCTGACTTAGAGTATATATATCTGCTTATCATATGCTCTGTGGCTGCCACTAAAAGTGGATCCTCCACATCAGAAAATAAGTTAGATTAATATTTACTCTTTTAAGGCATTGGGCACTATTCACGTGTACGACACTATTCACGTGTATGGTACTATTCATGTGTACGGTACTATTTACGGATACGATACTATTCACGGATACGGTACTATTCACGGATACGGTACTATTCACGAATACTGTACTATTGACGAATACGGGAAAGACGTAATCTTTCGCCATGGGATCTACAGTTGAAGACAACAGGCTTCGAATTGAGAAGTTCAGCGGCCAAAATTTTAGGTATTGGAGGATGCAAATAGAAGACTATTTGTACCAGAAGGATCTCTTCCTACCCCTCCAAGGAGAGGCGGGGAAACCTGAGAAGATGGACGACGATAAGTGGAAGGTGCTCGATCGTAAAGCACTTGCCACCATCAGGCTCAACCTTCACCAGCATGTGACTTACAACGTCTCGCATGCGACCACCACCAAGGAGTTGATGGAGGCCTTGGAGGCGCTGTATGAGAAGCCGTCTGCTTAAAATAAGGTGTACCTGATGAAGAAGCTATTCAATCTCAAGATGCAGCAAGGAGCTCGCGTGGCGGACTTCTTGAACGAATTTCAGGCTGTGGTGCAACAGCTTGCTGCAGTAGATCTAAAGTTCGACAACGAGATTCAAGCTCTTCTGCTACTTTCTTGTCTACCAGATTCATGGGAGAATATGGTAATGACGGTGAGCAACGCTAATGACAATGACAAGATGAAGCTCGACACAGTGGTTGGGGCAATTCTGGATGAAGAATCTCGCCGCAAAGTCTCAGGAGCTGAGGCCTCTAGCAGTGGGAGTGCTCTGCATGTCGAGGCACGAGGGCGTGCACAGAAGAAGGGTAGGGGACGACGAGGCCAATCAAAATCCAGAGGGAAGTCTAAAGGGCCTAACCCGAATGGTTACGGTGAAGGGAAGTGCTTCAGATGCGGAAAGAAGGGCCATTTTGTACGGGACTGCAGAGTTACTGTTCAAGCATCA
Source organism: Asparagus officinalis (assembly GCF_001876935.1). Taxonomy (NCBI): domain Eukaryota; kingdom Viridiplantae; phylum Streptophyta; class Magnoliopsida; order Asparagales; family Asparagaceae; genus Asparagus; species Asparagus officinalis. The sequence goes on along the minus strand of NC_033799.1, from coordinate 69,916,691 downwards.
GCAGGGGATGATCGGGCTGACGGTGCAGCCAATCTCATGCACGAGACGGATTCGGATGCACTTCTCCTATCCTTAGAAGACAAAAGTGATGCGTGGGTCATCGACTCTGGCGCATCTTTTCATGCAACCTCACAACAAAAGCTGCTTTCATCGTTCGTGAAGAAGGACTTGGGGACAGTCTATCTTGGCGACGATCAACCTTGTAAGGTTTCCGGGAAGGGAAATTGTACCCTCAAGATGGAGGGCGGGACCACCTTGACGCTGAATGATGTTCGGCATGTACCAGATCTCAGGCGAAATCTTATATCAGTCGGGCAACTGACTGACTCCGGTTACAGAGTATCCTTCGAGCAGAGAAGCTGGAAGGTGTCCAAGGGTGCCCTGGTGGTGGCACACGGCAAACGCGAGGGGTCTCTCTACATCGCCAACGGGAAGATCGACCACTTGCTTGCCGCAGGACAAGCATCATCATCATCATCCGTCGACTGCATGACTTGGCATCGACGACTTGGCCACATGAGCGAGAAGGGGATGCAGATTATGGTTGCGGGAGAGAGGCTTCCGGGTCTGAACAAGATCGATCTGACTTTCTGTGAGGACTGCATCCTAGGCAAACAAAAGAAGGTGAGCTTCAACAAGACCGGACCGGCTCCAAAACTGCAGAAATTGGAGTTGGTGCACACCGACGTGTGGGGACCTGCGCAAGTCCCATCTGTTGGTAACTCTCTTTACTTTGTCACTTTTATTGATGATGCTACGAGAAAATTGTGGGTGTTCTTCTTGAAGCACAAGTCAGATGTATTCATCATCTTCAAGAAGTGGCTTGCCTGTGTGGAGAACGAAACAGGCAATAAGCTGAAGTGCCTAAAGTCTGATAATGGAGGCGAGTATTGCAGCCAGGAGTTCGAGAACTTCTGCTCGTCCCGTGGGATTCGGAGACTGAAGACCGTCCCAGGCACACCTCAGCACAACGGAGTGGCGGAGCGCATGAATCGCACTATCTTGGAGCGCGCCAGAAGTATGAGGATCCACTCCGGATTGCCCAAGAGCTTTTGGGCTGAAGCTGTCAATACTGCTGCATACTTGATCAACCGCGGGCCATCCGCGGCTCTCAATTATGGGATACCTGAAGAGGCTTGGACCGGAAAGAAGTTGAAGCTAGAGCACTTACGAGTATTTGGTTGTGACGCCTATGTCATGACCAATCCTGCAGACCGGTCAAAGCTTGATCCAAAGTCAAAGAAGCTCTCTTTCATCGGCTATGGAGGAGATGAGTATGGGTACCGTTTCTGGGATCACGATGCGCGCAAGGTGGTGCGCAGTCGTGACGTCGTATTCCATGAGAATGCGGTGTACAAGACCAAAGAGGTGAGTGGGAGTCAGCTATCTCCCCCTCTTTTCCCAGATATTGCTGACAGTGAGGACGGCGGTGAGATACCAATCAGCATAGAAGACGGAGACCAAGAGAACATGCGGGATGCACAGCAGCAGGATCCAGCAGAGTTGCCGATCGCAATTCGCAAAGCTCCAAGAAATCCAAGGGTGCCAGAGAGGTACCTTTCCACCATGAATTACCTTCTCCTGACTGACAATGGTGAGTCAGAGAGCTATGAGGAGGTACAGCAGACTGGCAGAGCTCGCGGCGAGTGGGAGTCTGCCATGGAGGAAGAAATGAAGTCATTGATGAAGAATGGGACTTGGGAGCTTGTAAAGCTTCCACGAGGACGAAAGGCTCTTCACAATCGGTGGATTTATCGGGTCAAGGATGAAGCCGATGGACGGAGACGCTACAAGGCGAGGCTTGTAGTGAAGGGCTATGAACAGAAAGCAGGGATTGATTATTCTGACGTTTTCGCTCCCGTCGTCAAGTTGACCACGATCCGAACTGTGCTGAGCATTGTAGCAGTTCGAGATCTCTACCTAGAACAGATGGATGTGAAGACGACATTCCTTCATGGAGATCTGGAGGAAGAAATCTATATGCATCAATCAGTGGGCTTCGAGGAACGAGGCAGGGAGGGCCTCGTGTGTCGCCTACGCAAGAGCTTGTATGGCCTGAAGCAAGCTCCGCGACAGTGGTACATGAAGTTCGAAAACTTTATGGAGGAGAACGGTTTTCTCAAATGTGACACAGACCACTGCTGCTTCATCAAGAGATATGACGAATCCTATGTAATACTCTTGATTTATGTTGATGACATGTTGATTGCAGGGCCCGACTCGGCCCGCATTGAGGAACTCAAGGGGCGTCTCTCCGAGTGCTTCGAGATGAAGGATCTGGGTCCAGCAAACCAGATTCTGGGGATGAGGATCATCAGAGACAGATCAGCACGGAGGCTGAGGTTGTCTCAGAAGGCCTACATTGAGAAGATTCTTGAAAAGTTTGGCATGGAGAAAGCTAAACCGGTGGGCTCGCCGTTTGCAAGTCATTTCAAGCTATCGAAGACCCAAGCACCAGAGACTGCTGAAGAGCACGAGTTCATGGCAAACATACCATATGCATCTGTCGTCGGGAGTTTGATGTATGCGATGGTGTGCACGAGGCCAGATATTGCACAAGGAGTGGGAGTTGTGAGCCGCTTCATGAGCAATCCAGGGAAGCAACACTGGGGTGCGGTCAAGTGGCTTCTACGCTACTTGAGAAGCTCGTCCGACCATTGTCTTGAGTATGGCGGGGCAGATTTGCAGCTAGAGGGCTTTTGTGATGCAGACTACGCAGGGGATATAGATTCAAGAAGGAGCACGAGCGGCTACATCTTCATCTTGGGTGGTGGAGCGATAAGTTGGAGATCCAAGTTACAGGATACTGTGGCTTTGTCGACAACCGAAGCCGAGTACGTGTCTGCAGAGGAACGAGTTCAAGCTTATGAAGATTGATACGAGGTACAATCCAGCCGATATGCTAACCAAGCCAGTTCCGCTCGAGAAGGTGAGGCTGTGTGCAGCCTCATATGGCCTCCGTTGAGAATGTTGAAGGCCGTGCAAGACGCAAAAGATACAATACATCCGGATGATGCAACCAAGAATGATGTGAAGATATGTTTGATACTCAATCAAATCTTCAAGTGGGAGATTATTAGCCGAAAGCTCCACCAACCCCAGCCCCTTTTCTTGACATTTGTAAAAAGGTGACCCCCACTTTTATGACATTTGTGAAAAAGTGGCCGAAGAGTTTGAAGAAAGAAAAAGTATGCGGGTCCCACTAGTTAATTATTATTAGTGGCGGGTCCCACTAATAATATTTTATTAGTGCATAGTATTTCCCAAACACTATAAATAGGGCCCTAAACTCTTAAGGAAATCTCATCCCAGAAACAACTCCTCTTATAGAAAGAGTAAGAGAAAACAAAGAGAGAGTTTGTGAGAGTTCTTGGAGTGTATCTGATCAAGAGAGGGTGTTCTCTTGGATCAATTCTTTTGGGATATAAAAGAATTTGGCGTTGTCGTTGCACCGTGGAGTAGCTCCGAAGGAGTGAACCACGTATATCTGTGAGTACTCTGTGTTGAATTTTGTGCCCTTATTTTGTGATTAAGTCTCCGTTCGAGGCTTTATTATTGGGGTGTATACTAACAGCTTCTAGGCATTTGAATTAGGGGTTTCCCCCTCTAGAAACCGCATTAAAAATAGAGTCATTATATAGATAGCACCTTTCAATTTTAATTTATATATAAACCACCTTTAAATTGGGTTTTTGTTCCAATCAATCACATCCTAGTCAAATTTTCAATAAAACATAAAAAATAACCTTAAAAAAAATACATGTTTATGGCACATGACTATATTCTAACAAGTCCTAAACATTAACAAAGTGAGTCTCGTGTGTTGAATATGAGTTTTTAAGATATTTTTTGGATTTTACATGAAAGTTTTACCACTTTGAGAGTGGTTTATTTATAAATTGAAAATGAGAAGTGATTTCTGTATGATGCTCCTATTTTTAAGGTGATCTTGAGGAGAAAACCCTTTAAATTATTTCCAAAGGATTACTGTTCCTCATACACAAAACCTGCTAAATCCCGAATATCTCATGGAAGAAAGATTTAATCTTCAAACTTCAAAGTCATGTTGGGAATTTGGGATTATTGATTGTTCATATTCCAATTGATGTGTCCATGTCTGGTATGTTTTCCAGGGGCTTGTTTCTTGAATTTCTTTGATCCACGCGATCAAACGATCCTCTGGGGAAGATTTGAAGCGGAATTTGTTGTATATATTGCAGCCTATTGAATCCAACCCAAAAGAGAGAAACTAGAAATGAGAGATCCAAAAACACATCGATTTTTGAACTCTCAGCTTTTAAGAAAAGTTCAAATATAAAAATAAATAAATAAATAAATAAAACTTGACAGCATCAGCTTTCTACTTCAGTTTGTTATTGATTCCAAGCTTATTCATAGTTATCTTTGTTTAGCACTTGGACTTACGTGTCCGCACTGCCTTTTCTTAATATTGCAATACAAGCTCAGTCCCTTTGGCCCGCAGCCCGTTGCTTTCACCAGGATCAAAGTACTTATAGAGAGGTTAGCACCGACAACTAATAGAATTTTTTTTAAACCATAATCGTCACTATAGGGTAACGTAAAGGTTACATAACACCACGTCCAAGGTTGTGGTGAAGCTTCTTCCAAGCGTGCAAATTTCCATGGTTTGCCTCCACATATAAAGTTCAATAAAGCAGTTATTACCACAATGAACTTGATGAGTGCATTAAGTTTTCTTCATAAAAAAGAAGAAACCCAAATTTAAGCAAACCAAAAATATGAATAGATGCAGGAAAAAAAAACACAGAGAGAGAGAGAGAGAGAGAGAGAGAGAGAGAGAGAGAAGTATAACTAACCAATGAAAGATAAAACAAAGTACCCTTAGTAAAAGAAATGGCGTAAGTGTGGTCTACAAGTACATTCAGTAACATACATCATGGGTCATATGCGAAGTAGCCCTGTTTTCATATACCATGTACCGTCACGAAGAAGAAATTCTGTAGCTGAAGATGGGGAACTTCATTAAATTCTTCCATCCATCACTATGATCTCAATGCAAGAAGCTTTACTGACTCTTCCATTTCGATGAATAAAAACTCAGGAAAATACCAGAAAATAATGAATTTTCAATGAGTATGCAAGGGTATGACTGGCTCTCTACTTTTAACTACTTATTTCAGCTTCACAACTATGGGTTAATATTCTTACTCAATAACGGGAACCAATTAGCAGCACAGATCTCCTAATTAATGTATCAATCTTTTTTATATGCTCTTGAGTTTTACTTGGTGCTATATTTGCAACCTCTACAGAGGAGTCCTTGGGTATTCTCTTAGGCTTGCCCTATTTATATGTTAAAAATGAAACTAAGGCACCTATCATTAGGAAAAGAATTATTTTATTGCAAGACCCTAGAACAGGGTGGGGGTGAATAGGATAAATAAAAATAAAAAACACTTTTTGAGTAAAGCAACATTAAGAACCACAAATATAGAATGTAGATATAAACGAACAACAGAGTGTTCACAGGAACTATCTTTGGAAAGATCACTTGAACTTTCAAAGATGATTACAAATGCTAAATGATGCACAACAAAAGTAAACCGAGAGTAAAGATATTTAATAACATATGCAAGGAAATTTACTTGGGAACTGTCTGTGGAAAGATCGGTGGAACATTCAACACAGACAACACAAAGCTAGATGATAAGCAAATAGAAAGATGCTACAACACAAATGTGCAAGGATTTTAGACACTTACCTAGCACCCCTACCAGGATTTTCCAAACTCCACTCTCATAGACATCCTCCAGAAACCAAATTAGTACCTGCAAACCTCACTTTCCTGTGAACTGAACTTCAATCCTCTGTCTATCAAAACACCTTGAGATGATAGGACCCTCTCTCTAATCCTAGAGAGATAAACACGATAGAAAACAGATACAATGGTTCTCTACACTTCACTCGAGAGAACTAGACAATGATACCACTATGTGCACTTTAACACACGATACAGAATGAAATCAGGATGCATTGATGTATATGCCTAAGCGGTAAACAGCCAGAAATAACTTCTGGCACAAAGATGAAGCAAAACTGTGAGTTCCAGGAATTGCAATCTCAGATTTGCTCAAGGGAGTCACACGCTCTGATAGGATGTTTCCTTCTCTCAGAGGGATCTAGCTTAGCTTAGTGAAGTGGATTTGACAGATATTTGTTGGAGGATTTGAAATTGACCGAACGCTTAGTTCCTCAAGAGAGTAGTTTGTTTTCTTGAAGAACAAATATTAAAATGAAAATTTATAGACCTAGGGATCTCATCTAATGGTAGAATTTACTATAGGTGTGAACTCTCTCTCCAAAGCTGCTCAGATTCCGATGATCTATATCACAAATGGAGCGGAGTTGCCATTCTGTTTAACAAGCTGACAGTTTCCAGAAACGGAAATATGACTAAGCAGCATTTAATGCACAGACATTGGACTCTTCTACAGGCTTGGAGTCAAACAAGATGGGGCATTGATTCAGGTGGAGAGAAGATGAAGGTTTGCTGAAAAGGGTAGTAGAAAAAACTTGTAAAAAGAATTTCTCTAACAACATTTCTGATGTACAAAACTGTCAAACTATAGGAAAAACTAAACTTAGCTGAAGGATCTTCCTTTGATATGGAGATTTGAGTTGGGAAAATTATTAGACTAGGTTCGATTCCACCGTGCTAGATATTATAGTCTAATTATGCTTAAACATATTCACATTGGAAATGGCCTAAGACTCAGATTTGCTTGCCAACCTTCAGTTTCAAACTTTCAGCTGAACGGTTCACAACTTACGCATAGGCGCAAAGCCAGAGGCATCATGTGAGTCTTGATTCTTCATATCCTGACTTGTAAGTGCTTTAATTTTCTTGAGATTATACAATGTTGTTGGAAGTCAATGGTTCATCCAAAACATATAAACCTGAATTGCTATATAATTTAAAAGTGCATTCGTAGTAATTTAGGTCATTAATCAAGACGTAGGATTCACAAGTAGTTATAACAGATTTTGCATGTGCATTGAATGTGTTCTTGTTCAATTACTGTATCTCCAGTCTGTAATGAAGGCTGTTGTACATACTAGAAAATCTCTTAAACCAACACCTTGCATTTCCAAGAAATCCATCCTCCTATTAATTAACATATCAAAGAGGATAAGACAACCTCTAAAATATTTGTACAAACAAATTTGGAAACAATTCATATTGGATTCCGTAAACGTAACTGCTCCTGTAATTCACCTGTATAGTTCTTATAAATTTTCGTGTTAAATTTGAAATATGTAGGCCGTACCATTATTCCACTTTTATAGAGATGGAGTCCTCTTGGAAGCATTTCCAACAAGAGACAAAGAGAGGATACTTGCTGCCATTCAAAAATATACTTCAACATCTTAAGCAGGGACATAGCGTCGATCTCTACAACAGCTTCTATTTTTTTTATGCCCGGGGTGTGTATTTGTAGTTATATCAAGATTTTAAAAGGCAAGATTACAGGTCAGTATAACTAACTATTATTTACAATTTCTAAAGCATATTGATCAATTAGCATTCAACATTTGCTTTTTTTGGTTTCCTCTGATGTATCTACCTCTGCTGAAGGACTTTCTGAAACTTCAAATATTCAACTGTAAGAAAATCAATGTGCACTTGTTTAGTTGATGATTTTCCCATAATAACAGCCATGCATATGTTACTCTGAGTTGCTGAAGTCTTTTCCCTTGCTGCACATTTTATTGTAGAAGTCACCCAAGGCGCCCTCCATACAAACATAGAAACAAGGGTATGTTTCACAAAATCCCCCAAAACTATGGAGCATTTGCACGAAATCCTCAGGTCATTGAAAAAAAATACTAAATTGTTGTCCAAATTGAAAAATACTAAATTCCCTTCTGTCCTGAACATCTCAACCAAATGGAAGAAGTAATGTCTTCTCAAGGTCAAGCGGTGTAAATTCTAATCAAATATTCTGCATAATAAAAGTAGCTATGACTTCATAGTACAGGCGGTGCATCTGCAGCTATTCCTATGTATTATTATTATCTAAAACAAGATCAGATAAACAGTCCATGCATTCTTTACTCTGCCGTCAATTTCTTCTTTTAAAGTTAAGTAGGTTGTAATAATTTACAAAAAGTAGGAAAAACTGTGTCTAGGCCCCTTTTCAAAAACCACCATGTGATGCACCCTTTTTTTTCCATGTGTTTTTCCCATAACTACTTTCTCATGTCACAAACCCCTTTTCATCTTTATCATCTCAGCAGAGAGAGAAAATAATTTTTCTTTATCCCCAAACTACTCTAACCCTCAACCTTTCATCTCTCTTTTCTTTTCTCATGGACCTATGAAAAATATATCCTTCTTCTCCATCTTCTTAACCATTTTTTCTTTCACCACCAGCTTTCCTATTGCATTCTCCTTCTTTTTCTTCTAGTCGTTTCTCAATCATTATCTTTTTCACTACCACGACTGCTCTTCCGTCATTTTTTTATTTTTCTTCAATTGTCCCTTTACTTCTATAATTGTTGGTACATCATTCAAAGCTTATCATTATTCTTCTATAATTGTTGCTGCATCATTCAAAACCTATCATTTTTTAGCTGAAATAACCCATCTCTTAAAGTCAGAACGAAATTAACACGTAATAGTTAAAGTTAACACTCGATAGTTAAACTTAAACTTAATATTTAACTGTTAAACTTAATACTAAAGCTTTAAAGTTAACATGTGATGTCTAAAATAAACTAAAAATTAAATTTATTTTAACGCCATGGCCTCTCGTCCACTATTTTCCCTCTTTCATTAACCTTTTCTAGGCCTTCCACAAAATCTGTCACATCCCTCAAAGGCCGTCTTTTTTGGCTAAAACGATCACTTTTGAGTGTTAACTTTAATTTTTGATTTTTTACTTTAATTACAAATTTGAAGTTTAATTTTAAAAACTATAAAGACTTTAACATTTGAAATATTTAAAACCTATAAAAATTTTAACACTTGAAATGTGGAGGTAAGACTCAAAATTTTAAATTTAACACTCTAAAAATTAAGCTAAAAGTCAAAATTTAAAATTAACACAAAAAATGTCTTAACCAAACGAGTTGACCTTTGACATATATAATGATCGTTGTGGAAGAATAAAGAGTAAAGATGAATGAGGAAAGGGGGGAAATAGCAGAGGAGATGCTATGGCAACGAATTAGCATAATTGTTAGTTCATTTTAGAACTTGCATGTTAACTGTGAAACTTTTTTTAGGTGAACCAATAAATTTCATTACCATTGAAACATTAAATATGGGACTTCACTTGGGGATACTTGTGTTTAACAGACAAACCCCAACCTGGATGACTCACATCATATCAAATGACAACATACAAAATCAAAAACCTATACAACCAATCTCGCAAGGAACCAATCCACTTAACAAACTTTGCAAGAATAAGTTAAGTGTATAATTTACTTGTTAACTTTAAAGTGTTAATGCTAAGTTTAACTATTAGATGTTAAGTATAATTGTTAGGTGTTAAGGTTAATTGTTGAGTGTTGCTTGTAGATGACTTTAGATGGTGATATGTTGAAGCAAAGGTGGCGACATTAGAGTGATGATGCAATTGTTGTTGGACATAGGAGGAGATAGGGGAGGGATGGAAGGTGTAGGTGGGATAGAGGAGGAAAGAAAAGGAATGTGAAGACAAAATAGAGGGATGAAGAATGTGAAGATGAGACGGAGGAGAGAGGAGAGGGGAGGGAGAAGGAAAAGTGCAAGGGAGAGACAAGAATTGATTTGAGATAGAGGAGAGATGATAGAGGAGAATGAAGTTCGTATGAAGAAAAGAGGAAGGATGATGGGCAAAAAAGAGAGGAACATGATGATAGAATTAGAAATAGAGTGAAGAGGGAGGAGGAAGGGCGGAAGTATGATAGAAGAGAGAGAAAAGAGGGGAAGGAATGGCGGAAAAATGATGATACGAGGAGGGAGGGAGGAGAAGAGGAAGAAGATAAGGGTGTTTTAGGGATACCAAAGAAAAAGTGGGTGAAAGAAAGAAAAGTCTGAAAAGGGGGGCTTAACCATGTTTGACTTTGGTCAATGGACTGAATCACATGATGATTCTTAATTTGGGGTCTAAATACAATTTCTCCTAAAAATATAACTAAATATAAGTTCCAAGTATGTTATAGGCTAAATATCATAAAACCCCCCTTAACTTTGGAAGATGATGAGAAAACCCCATTAACTTTCAAAAATATCTAAAAACCCCAGTTAAGTTTACGGGTTATCAGAAAACCCCCTAAATCGGGGTGGTTTTCTGATAAACTCTCAAAATTCAAGGTGATTTTTTGATAATATCTGAAAGTAAAGTGGGGGATTTTGTGATAATCCTTATACATAGGGGGGATTTCTGATAAACTCATAAAGTTAAAAGGGGATTTTCTGATAAAACATGAAAGTTAAATGGACGGTTTTGTGATAACCCCTATTTTGAAAGTTAAGGGTGTTTTCTAATAATGGTCCAATCCAAGCTTAAGGAGGGTTTTCGGATATTTACCCTTGTGTTTGTTTGTGGGGAACAAATCCCGCACGTACTGGTTTCTGCGTACTTGGCAATTTTTGTTTAGGTGGATGTCATGTATGTGTCCTCCATCTGTCTTCTTGTTGTCGATGCATACAGTTTTGCTTGAAGTTTATGAAATATTTGAAATGCTATATACTTCTTTCTTGATGAAAATGATGAGGCTGACCAATCAACATTTTGATTATGGTATTTACTGGTTTCTTTCCCGACAGTGAGATTGATTTTGATTTTGATCATAACCGTAAATTAATATTCAGTATTTGTGACACTTTGATAATACAAGCAACTGGGAGACTTAGAAATATTAATTTCAAGGAGGCTCGAAAGGCTTCTATTTGTCAATTTTAGCAATATTTTGTTGGGAGTTTATGCACTTCTCTCCTTTTTGTAATTTTTTCTTGATCATAGACTACTAAAATTTATATTTTATACTCCTTTTAAAAGTACGAGTTCGGAATTTTTTTTTCATGGTCAATATTACCATTTAACTTTTTTTTAATATTACATTGTTATCCTAATCTATTCTAATTATTCTATCTTCTTTGAATTGGTACTTAAATGATTTATTCTATTCATAATGAGATTTAACATGTTATTAGATAAAAAAGATACGTTTGATATAATTCAAATATTTTACTTATTTCATTTCGTAGAGAAATCTAAAAAACATATGCGAGTTAGCACCTAAAGTTTTTGGACTTTATAAAAAATATCCTATAAGTTTGTTAAATTGTAAAAATATCCCTACAAATTTAAAATTTTACTAAAACATTTTTAAAATGATAAATTTCACTTATTACAATTCAGTGAGAAATCTGAAAAACATATGCTAGCTAGAAATTAATTTTTTTTTAATTTTGGAGAAAATATCTTGTAAGTTTTAAAAATTATAAAAACACCACTAAAAATTTAAAATTTATAAAAAACACATTGAAAATTTCAAACATATATATACACCAAAAACCGACAAATAACACAAACAACCTCCGAAAATTATAAAGTTTACAAAAATTCTGATAATTTTCAACCTAACAGTACAATGAAAATTTAGGAATTATAAATATCCTCTACATAATTTATAATTTAAAAAAACACTAATTTATAATTTACAAAAACACCCTTAAGTTTTAAAAATTACAAACAAACCTTTAAAATATAAAATTTAAATTTTACGAAAAACACTCTGAGAATTTTAAACTCATTAGTAAGTTAAAAACATAGGAATTATAAGTAGTATGTAAACAATTTACAATCTGTAGAAAATACGTATAAGTTTAAAAAATTGCAAAAGACCCCTAAAATTCATAATTTACAAAAAAAAAAAAAACAATGAGAATTTCTAACCTATAGACACTAAAATGAATATACAAAATTACTAACTACCCTAGAAAATTAAAAATTTGTAAAAAATATCATACTCTCTTTAAAAGTATAGGTTTAGGAAAAACTTTTCATGGTTAAAATTATCCATAACTTTTTTAAAAAGAATATAAGTAATTAAAAAATTATTAAGTTTGAAATTTATAAAAAAACACCCTTAAAGTTTAGTACATTGCAAATTACCCCTCCAAAGTTTAAAAATTTTTAATGATTTTTTGTAATTTCTTATTTTTAATGTAATATTTAATAGTTTTGTGTATTTATAAATTATAAAATTTTAGGGTGTTTTTTTATAATTTTTAAAATTTATGAGGGTGTTTCTTTTGTAGTTTTATAAATTTTTATTGTGTTTTCAGTATAATACATAGATACGCCAATTGATGATGATATTGAAGAGTAAGTCGTTCTTAAGATTTTAAGCCATAGTTAAGTGTGCACATCAATATTCCTAGGTAATACAGTTTATATATGTAAAAATTTTTAGACAATCTATATAATGGTTAAAAGGATTTTGACTTTAATGTGCTATTTTTTATAAGTTATATTTAATGTGAACTCATCATATAATTTTGACTATGGTCATCATAATCTTAAATACGTTTGATTGATTAACTATATAGGTATATAGACCATAGATTACTTTACTTTCTTACATGAACTAATTTTTGGCGCTTAATAATTTAAGTTATTACTTTTAAATTTAATATAAAGAGTGGCTCTAATAACATTTATTTATTTACCTACAGGATATACAATCTCAATTCCTATTTTTTGCTTAAGATTTATTCCATAATTATGCGTATCAAATTAGTAACTAAAATAATAATTATTTATGCTTAAATTAGGATGATTGTAGTTGGTCACTCACTATGGAATTTTGATGAAGATATATACCTTACTTTCTTAGCTATCTGCGCTATTCATATATATTTTATAAATTAGTTGTTAATTTGACATATTAAATTACTTTTTCTTTGTAGAAATTTCTTCTTTGACTTTTGGATTGTGTGATCACTGTATCACCATTCCAGCGTAGAAAGGACCTCACTCTAAATGGCTTTAAGCCAATGTTTGAGTTGAACTGAAGTATATACTATTGTTACTTTATGCATATATTTTTTAAGAAAATCATGTCAACACTTTTTAAACAGAAGAGAATATTCTAACATCTGATATTATAAAAACTAAATATAGCCAATTGAGTGATTAGCAAAAGAGAACTTACATTAGAAAAACATGAATAATAAGACAAAGAGGAAAGGTAATGGTATTACCAACAGTACTATCAATAGCAAACTACAATGTAAAGTTAACCTATTTTATGGAGCCCAACCATTAGCTATAAGCATCGAGACTTCTATATATATACTTTATAATTTATTAAAAGGATTATATAATCTTATTTAATAAAATTTATTTAATACTGAATAGTAATATCGTTGTAATAATATCATCATTAGGGAATTTTTTTTATCAACCAGTATGTTCTTTACGATATATAAGGTGTACACTCCAAATTCTTGTGTCTTTTATGGAGCCAAATAGTTTGAATACGAGCGTTTAGTATTTTTCTCTCACAACAACAAAATCCACTTAGCAAATGTGGATATTCTAGATAAGTTCTATTCCCCATATACAATACAATTGCCCTAAGTAAGTGAGTTATAAAAGCATTTTTCATTCATAACGTTTGGAGCAAGATTTGATTGGGACCTTGCATCAAAGAAAAAAGAATTTTATATTTAGAGCACATGACAGAATATATCATAATCTCCCTGTTTTAATTTCGTAAGAAAATAATTCTTCATACTTTCAATTTTACTTTTATGGTACGGAGAATGAACTACAAATTGAATGAAAATATTAGATAATGTAAATATGAGTGAAACCATAACTAAAAGTTAATGTGAATATGAGTCAAACTATAACTAAAAGTTTAATGGCATATTGCAAGTAAATTCATATACAAAATTCCTTTGAGAATCGAATGATCACCTATATTTTGAAGACTTCAAGATACTATGAAACAAAGATATTGTACTAGATGAGAGATTATTGAGTTTAATGATCAATCCCACAAAAACTTTATTTTTTTTATTTTTATTCTATTTTTATCAATTTAAATAATCATGATATTCAGCCATGTGCATTATACGTGCATCTTAGCTAGTATACACAAAACGATTGCGTCTCTAAGTATACAAAATGTCATTCTGTGAACCAGTATTAGCACGTAATTACAAGGATGCTTAAAGTATTATAGTGAGCATTAAAGCACAAACTTAACTTTCATGATTGTGTCATTGAGATTGGACTTTGTCTTAGAGGGACCTTTGATTGGCTTAGTTGACAGAAGTATGGTTTTATGTCTAGGTGTTATTGAGTCTGCTTGGCTTAGTTTGAGATTATAGAAAAACATTAGATTGACAATAGTGGGCTGTCCACCAACGCCCCTCCAATGCCTAAGTCAGATTATTAATAAAAAGTCATAAGCTATAAGTAAATAGGCTTGGATTTTAGAGAAGACGTCCCTTAACCTAGGTCAATCTAGTTCAAAGGTTATATTGTTGAAAACTTATCTTTACCTTTGGTAGGAAGGGTATTTATACTAATTTCTTAGGGCCAATGTTTTAAATATCAGTTGATAAACCGATATTATTACCGATTTATGAGTTTTGGGGCTATTCTGCTATGATAAGTTCGATTCTAAATCGGTTATCATTTTTGAATGTTTATCGCCAATAATGTGGCGATAAAGTGAGTTATCGACTGATATTGTGGGCCCAAAAATCGAAATTATTGGCCTTTGGTTTTAGTATTGATTTTGGGCAACATGCACCTACCAATGCACTTTAAAACCGATCCGACTCGACTTTCTACCATTGGTTAGTGATCATATACATAATTATTTATATTTTGGTATGTTTATATTTCATTAAATATAGTTAAATTATATTTTAGAATATTATATTATGTATATCACCATCCGGTAATGTCACCCCGATAAATTCTACTTACCTGATAGATCCCCAATATCCGCTAGCCGATATGGATTTTGACCCTCCAATAAATCCCCGATAACAGATATTTAGAACCTTGCCTAGGGCAGATCAACCTCTACACGTGTTATCGTCCTAACGGTTGAGGTTATTGTGGTGTATACTTAGCTCTCAAGGTAATTACTTGGCCTACAAAGTAATTAATTAGGCGACAAGTGTTACCACATGGTAGTACCTCATTAGGGCTAGATGATATCCCACATTTGAAGGAGTTAAAGTGCGTACCTAGTTGATTAAGTCAATATATCGTCGCTGAGTGATCTGGCTAACCTAGTTGTAAAACCTGGGTCGTTATCATGGACTATCACCACCAAATCATGTCCCTTTTTTAATTTATGTGATGCCCCTGGTTTCACACAAGGCTGCAGTTCAAGATGAACCCAAGAATGTCGAACCTGTCATGCACCCACACCGTGCAATAACATGTTTCACCATCACACTAATATCTCTCTAGTGGAATCAATAACAAGTGTAGGTACAAAACATGCAAAATAAGAGTAATAAATGCAATGGACATGACATAGAAAGAGAAGAGATATCCAAATAAACATACTTATGTCCCAACTGAATAAAAACTAAGTACAACTGATGTCTGAAATAAATGTGAAGTCACTTAATACATAGAGTCAAATAAAAACAAACCGAGGGACTCAGCCTTCTCAAACTGAAGTACATGTCTAATAATCAACTAAATCATAAATAAATGACTGTGGAGTATCAACTACTAAAAATAAACAACGACGACTATGCTGTAAATCCGTTAACTTGCGGCTCTCCGACACTCTGATCCGTTGCCTAAAAAGAAGGGAAAACAAAAAGGGAAAAAACAACAGCACCAGAGCGTTTTAGCAAGATCATCTCCATCCGTCCCCAGGGGTAGGGCTACTAAATATGATAAAGGCTCTATCTATTATGCATAGTCTATCTAAATCATTTACCCTGAATCTAAATGGGATTAATATTTAGAAACCCACAACACGAGATGTAGTACGTCGAGCGAAATACTCTAAACAAGGAAACCCTCATGTATATACCATATGTCTTAAATTGTGAATTGCTAAATATCAATTCTAAACTAAGAACAAAAGATAAAGGAAATCAATACAGAAAAGTAAAGTTGCCACAATATCATAAATATCAACCATATAACTCACGCTACCCTTGGGTAGATGATGTGGATACAAGAACTTAATCTCCTGTAACTCCCAAACGCGAAGTAATCCAATCACAATATAACTCAACGATGAATCATATTCATAAATGGCTTCCGCCAAAGACTCAGCCTATCAGATATATCACAATACAATATCTCGTAAGGTTTTATAACTTATTGCATTATCATGCGAAACAGACTACCAAATCAGGCATCTTAAATATGTACACGGCTCATTAGTCTCATCACATCACCGTGTGGGACAGACTACCACATCAGGTATTCTAAAAGTACGGCTCTCTAATCTCATCGCATCATCGTGCAGGACGGACTACCAAATTAGGTATCCTAAAATCACGACTTAATGGCCTGTACTAATGGCATATCAACGCACTATCCCAAGTAGTACTGAGCTGTGCTCATCAACGATATCCATACATGCAAACATATTATAACTAATTATTAACTCAAACAAGATCGAAACAATACCTATAGAAATCCTCTCCGGGATATCCGTGTATGTGTCACAACTATATTCGTGTACACCCATGGTTGCACCTGTGTCATCGTACGGATCGAATTCCGCGTTCACGACTAAGCGTACAAGAAAAATCACCTCAAACAAAAGAAAACAAGTGTCAGTCGACTGCCCTTAGGGCATCAATTGACTGACGGTAAATATGCACAAAGTGCACTCGAAAAAGACCCTATCGTCGGTCGACGGACTGCTCTCAGCTAGTCGACCGGCCAGAAAGGATGTAAATATCCTGGACAACACAATCGGTCGACTGATCCCTAAGGATCGGTCGACCAATTATAGGAAATACAAAATTCTTTCAGGTTCTGTGTGTTGCACTTTTACTCAAAAATTGATTTTTATTAGCATGATTAATTAAAAATGATTAACTCTGTTCATTACACAAATATAGATTAGTTTAATCAAGATCACATCACGTAGGTATCATAAACTTAGTGTTTAAACATCCTAATTAACAAAAATTCTTAATTAATTAATAAACTAGGGGTTTAAACCATATTAAAACGTAAATTAACAATTAATTACGGCTCTAATGATCATGATAATCTATTTCTATAAATTACAGATTAGTTCAACTGATCTTTTCATGGGTTTAAGATTTTATATCACAAAACTAGGTTTTGAAAACATCAGATTAAAATAATTAATTCACTAAAAACATGATTTTTAACTATGGGAAAGGTTTGGAGGAAAATGATTTTGCCTCAAACGTCGTGTTGAACTCCTAAACACGTGCGTGCAAGATCCTTCTTTAGCAAGATCGCGAATCCCGCTCTCCAATCGATAAACGCCTCACGAAGTCTCCCAAAAATCACAATTTAGAGTTAGGGTTTTGAGAGGGGAGGTGGCTGCTGATAAATCACGTGCAAAGATGAAGGAAAGAGGTTTAAAACGAATATATATACTTATGTATATAACTGGGCTCGAAGCCAAACAAAACCGTCCCCCCCCCCGCCACAACCGATCGGTCGACCGGTCAGGTATCATCGGTCGATCGATCGGCCTAGGCCGGTCGACCGACCAGAAGACTTGTGTCTGTGCATAGTTTTGTGCATGATTCACTCCTGTACTCTTATATACACACTTATATACACACTTATATGCATTTAATTGATCTCAAATCGATTTCTAACATACTCAACCATTAATAAATGATATTTATCACGATATTACTCATTTATTATTATTTATTATTATATATAAAAAATTACGGGGTTTTACATTCTCCTCCCTTAAAAGAATTTTGTTCCCGAAATTCCGCAATCGTATCTTAGAGATTAATAATACAAGAAAAGCACGTTGAGGGGATAATCCAGACAAGGAAACCCTCACATACACATCTCGTACCATTAATCTCCAGATATGAAACACAATCATTATTTACATCTAACACTTTGGAATGCAAGTATTCCTACTTAACCCCTAACTAAACAGAACTAGTACGTCGGACGAAAAATCCAAGCAAGGAACCCCTCATGTATATACCATGTGTTCCGAATGATTAGGAGCTAAGTGTTAATACCCCTATTCCAGCGTTAAATATAAATACGACTACACAGATAACATAAGCAATTCATAACTAACATTTTACCTGTTCAAACAGGTGCGGGTAGTCGCGACGCATATCCTTTTCACGCTCCCAAGAAGCCTCCTCAGCTCCTTTCTGGTTCCATTGCACTTTCACTAAATGAATCACCTTATTTCTAAATCTCTTGTCCTCTCTAGCAAGAATACGAACTGGAGTCTCAATAGTGGTCAAATCATCATGAATCTTAACCTCCGGTGCGTCTAACACTCGCTGCTGTTTCTCGTCACGTAAATGCTTCTTGAGAATCGAAACATAGAAAACATCGTGTATGCTCGTCATCGATGCTGGAAGATCTAGCCGATACCAAATGACTCCAATACATTCCACAATCCGGAACAGACTAATATATCTCAGGGTAAGCTTTCCCCTTTTGCCAAATCGCTGAACCCCCTTTATTGGCGATACTTTTAATAAAACATGGTCCCTAACCTGGAACTCTAGTGGTCGTCACCTCTGGTTCGCGTAGCTCTTCTGCCTACTCTGTGCTGTAAGAATACACTCCTGAATTATTCCTATCTTCTCTGTAGTCTGTCTCACGAGCTTTGGCCCGAGCAACAAGCTGTCCTCTGCTTTTGCCCAACAAATAAGGGATCTACAAGGCCTCCCATACAACGCCTCATACGGTGCCATACCTATAGTCGATTGATAACTGTTATTATAAGCAAACTCAATAAAAGGGATGTGATCCTTCGAACTTCCCTAGAAATCGATAATACATGCCCGCAACATGTCCTCCAATACTTGGTTGACTTTCTCTGTTTGTCCATATGTCTACGGGTGAAAAACTCTGCTGTACGATAGCTGGCTACCGAAAGAATTCTGGAAGCTCTTCCAGAAATGCGAAGTGAAGACTGAGCCTTGATCTGATACAATCGTCTCTGAAACTCCATGTAGTCTCACGATCTCCCGGAAAAAAATGATCGCATATGTCTCTGTTGTATAAGTCGTCTTCACTGGTATAAAATACGCCGACTTCGCCAATCGGTCTACAATCACCCAAATTGAATCATTCCCTTTATTAGATCTTGGCAAGCCTACAATAAAATCCATGGAAATAACTGCCCACTTTCACTCGGGATGGGTAAAAGCTGTAGGGTTCCTGCGGTTCTCTGATGTTCTGCCTTCACTTATTGGCAGGTAAAGCACTTCGATACATACTCCGCGAAATCCCTACGCATGCTGCTTGTAAAACCACAGAATTTTTATAATTTTATTAGAGAATTTATTTAAGCTTTTTTATGTTTTATGATGTGTTCTTACCATTATGTGACGAATGAAATCAGTTAGAATTTATTTGGAGTTTGTTTGCAGCTCGGTTATGGTATCGCGAGTCTCTCGTCGTACAGAAGTTTGAGTTGTTTCTGATGATCAGATGGGCCTCAGGATGACGCCATCGATCTTAGAATGTGGTTTTTGTGCTTCGAGCTCAGTTTGGTTCGATTTGGATATCGTTTGTAGTTTCGGTTCTGGAGGCGCGAGCCAAATCGAAACCTATACTTTTTCACTTTTACTATTTTATCTGTAACTAGGATGGACGCGCAGTTAGCGCCATCATTCTCAGAACATCGAGACTATGCCAGGGGTAAATCAACGATTTATTCTGGTATCGGAGAAAATCAGCTGAATTTCGAGCTGATAAAATACATGGATATATAATTATGTTTATCTGTTTTAATGTAAGTTGTCATCCATTATGGAAAATTGACTTGGCCAACTTTTAACATGAACCATTGGATAAGGGTTTGAGTGATGTGGATTTAATCTAAGCCCTTGATTCCCATTTTCAAGAGAGAGAGAGGGGATAACTTTGTCATGAAGGTTCTCTCTCCTCCATAACCATCTTCTTCCTCCTCTCTTAAGCCTAGGTGAACACAGCCATGGTAGGCCAAAAATTCTTTGGAGGAAATTGGAGAAACCTCGTGAACGAAAAAGCTTGTCAGCGAGTGGATCTACATCTTCCGTGAAGAACAATCCGCTAGTTTTCATTTTTCGGAGATCAAATCATCATTAAGGCAAGTTCATCTCCTCTAAACCTCACCCTCCTTTAGTATGTTGTATTTGATTATATTATTAAGTGGAATTCATAATCAAATACTCATATCTTGCTTAATCAAACTATAAAGGAAGGACTTATGATTTTTTTAGGAAATCAAGGACAAATCTAGGTGTAAATCATGATATTCTTGGGATATGGTTGATATGATATGGATTGTAGAAAATTACAGCACATGTATGATGTTTAACTAGAGATTCGAAATAATAAATAAACTCCAAATTAAACCAAACTAGTTCCAAATGAAAGATGTGTGGGTCTAGTTTCTAAAACAGGAAATCATTCTTAAATTGAGTTTGTATAGAGAAACTTATACTCAATTTACTAAGGACATGTTCTGCAGAAAACTGCAGCATGTGTATAAACTTCAAATAAAAACTAGGTATAGAATATAAACTCCAAATTAAACCAAATCAGTACTAAATGAAAGCTGTGTAAGTCTAGTTTCTAAAACAGGAAACCATTCTTAAATTGAGTTTGTATAGAGAAAGTTATACTCAATATTCTAAGAACATATTCTGCAGCAAACTGCGGCACGTGTATAAACTTCAAATAAAAACTGGGTATAGACGATAAATTCCAAATTAAACCAAACTAGTTCTAAATGAAAGCTATGTGAGTCTAGTTTCTAAAATAGGAAATCATTCTTAAATTGAGTTTGTATAGAGAAAGATATTGTCAATTTACTAACCATATGTCCTGCAGAAAACTGCAGATATGCTGATTTGAAATGATTGATATATTACATGAAGGTTTATTTGAGTTTCGCTCTTATTTTTTAATGCACGACTTCTACGACACATATGCACATATGTGGATGGAAGTATGTTGCACGAGATCCATACATGGTGCATGTGTTTAGCTATAGAGCTCTCGTAGCTTAATTTCGATATTTGTGCGATACGTTGGAGCATGTATCGTTGGCGAATTTGATGAACTATGGGTGACTCGATCCCTTGAGAGAGAGGGTACGTAGGCAACCATATTGGTGCAACCGGATTTCTAAATGATGATTTTCTATTTCATTATGGGCATTATAAGTTTATGTGGGTATGAGCTTGTCTACGATAATACGAGTATGTTGCCTGAGTTGGGTCTATTAGTCACTCAGCAGAATGTTGTCTGAGAGTAAACTATGAGAGTTACTCAACAGATTGTTGCCTGAGGTAGACCTACAAGTTAATTAGCAGATTGTTGCCTGAGTTGGGATTTTATATAACACTCAGTAGATGGTTGCCTGGGTTAGGCCTATGAGCCACCTAGCAGAAATATGAGTTGAACAATGACTTACTCTAATGGAAATTTATGTTTGGTTGTGAACCACTTAGTCACCTTTATGAGATAGGCCGTCGAAGTCCTATACTCCTTAACCTATAACGTTATAGGATGGGTTTCATGTTAGTGCTCTTTAGAAAGTTGTATTTCTTGAGTTGTTACAAGAAACTTGTTGCAAATTCATGATTTGTTAAGGTCATTCGCGACCATTTGGATGAACTACGAGCGACTTGATCCATTGGGAGAGAGAGAGTACATAGGCAACCAAATCGGTGCAGCCAGATTTTTATATGATGATCATCTATTGCATTATTGACATTATGAGTTTAATATATATTGATACGAGCTGGTTTATGATAACACATGTTTGTTGTCTGAGATGGGCCTACGAGCCACTCAGCAGACTATTGCCTGAGTTAGGACTATACGTCACTCAACAGACTGTTGTCTGGGTTAGGCCTACGAGCCACCTAGCAGAAATGTGAGTTGGACGGCAAACCACTCTAACGAAAATTTGTATTTGGTTGTGAACCGCTTAATCATGTGCATGAGACAGGCCGTCGAATGCCTATGCTCATTAATCTATACCGTTATAGGATTGGGTTTCATGTTAGTGCTCACTCTCTAGGAAGTTGTTTCTTTTTAGTTATATGATCAAAGATATTGTAGCATGATGAGTTTTTACATGCTTGTATATTGTTGTCATTTTCTTTTAGATTTATGAGTTACTTGTTGCAAATTGTGATTGTTGAGGTCATTCGTGACCATTTTGGATGAACTACGAGCGGCTTGATCCCTCGATAGAGAGGGTACGTACGCAGCCACCTTGGTGTAGCCAGTTTATATAAAACTTCTACGAGTTTTTGTTTGAAATGTTTTTGACGAATTTAAATCTATTTAGGTAGACCTTTAGGAGAGCAAAGAGGCACGTGCTAGCTTGTAACAACTGATCTTACTTTCAAAAGTGATTGAGACACACAGTTGAGTATATATGACCGAGTTACCTCGCTCTTGCGAACACATGAGATTTATGTACTGATACTTATTATGATGTCTTTATGTTCTTGCTAAAGCATTCTGACGTTGTTGTTGATTTTCTTTTCTTTACTTTTTCTTGAATGATATTTCAGGAAATTCTTCTAAAGTGCAAAGAGGTGCAGGTTAGTTTGCAGTAGCAATGATTTTACTTTTGTTAGTTAAGTACTCCATAGGGTTACTTTAGTTGTTTGTATTCTTTTGATTGGAGCAGGGTCGTATCCTTACAAGTTGTATCTTTTTGGAGGTAGAGAACCTCCTATGGATATGTATATTTTGATCCAGTGTTAGATATTAGTAGTACTTGGGTATCTGAATAGAATCTGTTAGATTTTTGTTCTTGTTTAGAACCTCTTATATGTATGATATATATTCACCTTTCAGTTCTGAACTGTGTTATTCCTAAATTCCAGTTTGAGAACATTACAAATCATTTTATAATTATTGTATATCCCCATTTCTGAAAATTGTCATGATATTAAGATCATTTGGTTAGCCTTTGGGGTGTCTTACTATTGTTGTTGGATATCTGCTAGAGTAATAGCAACAGTACATGTTAAGCTTGCATATGTACAGAGGATAGTGTACAGCAGGTTCTAACATCTCTGGGGTTCACCCTGGACTGCAGCCAGTGTGAAAATCAGGGGCGTTATAGTTGGTATCAGAGCTCTAGTTCTAGTATCCTAAGGTATCTGTTCCGTGTTGTTCTGTGGAGCTAGTGTATAGTTTCCTAGGACTCATGAGTGAGTACGTAATACATATAGTTTAAATTTTTGAGATTTTTTTATACATATACGTACTTCCCTTTGATTTTCCAATATTTTCCAAAATATTAGCTTTCCATGCTTTCGTCTTGTTAGTATATATTAATTGTTGATGGTAGCCAACAATCAGGTTCTCTACTGCATTTTGGATGTATTTGAGCTTGTATGTTGCAGATTTTGTTCTGGTTGAGTATGCTAGTTGCATTTTTGACTATGTCTGAGGTCATTTATTTTGCTGCATTTTTTTCGCTCTGTTGAGAGACACATGTGGCAGGTTTTGCTCTGTTTGAGCTTGTTGGATGCATTTTTGGCTCTTTTTGAGCTAGGTTCTTGTTGGTTTGCTCTGTTTAAACTCATTTGTTGAATATTTTCCTCTGTTTAGGCTTATTTGTTGAAAGTTATGCTCTGTATGAACTTAATTATTGTAGCTTGTGCTTTGTTTGAGCTTATTTATTGAACTGTGCTCGGTCGAGCTTGATTATTACACGTTGTGCTCTGTTTATCGTGTATTTGTACAAGATGAAAATGTTTCCTACCTTCTTTGCTCAGTTTTATCTCTGTAATGATATTTTCTTCTTTATGATGTACATATATTATGACTTCTGCATTTTAAATCTAGATTCCGACTTGAGGGAATGCATTACTTCTCAGAATAAATTATTGAACTTTTGTTTACATAATTAGCATGAACTCATTGCTTCTGTAGAAACTAGAAGGCCTCCTTTCTTCTTGTGAAACTAGCTTGCAAATTGAATAATTAACTTTATGAGGTACGATTTCCCTAATTCCCTAATTTTGGATGGTAATACAGACACTTATCTTCTAAACACATGAACAATGGTATATACATGGGGGGCTCTTTGTTTGGATTTTTCACCCGACGAACTAGTTTAACTTGCTTAAGGGTGTAGTGTATGTACTTACCATATGGAATATTGTTTTATCCATATCTAGGGATTAATGGTATGAGAGGCTTCCATGTTTGGATTAGTCGCTTACTGTACTTCTATCTCATTATTAACTTCAAAAAATTAAACTATCGAATTTCGGGGACAAAATTCTTTTTAAGGGGGGAAGAATGTAAAACCCTAGAATTTTTATAATTTTATTGGATAATTTATTTAAGATGTTATAAGTTTTATGATGTGTACTTACTATTCTGTGACGAATGGAATCAGTTATAATTTATTTGGAGTTTGTTTGCAGCTCGGGTTATGGTACCACGAGTCTGCTGTCATACAAAAGTTTGTTCTATTTCTGGTGACCAGATAGGCCTCATGATGACGCCATCGATTTTATAATGTAGTTTTTGTGCTTCGGGCTCAGTTTGGTTCGATTTGGACTTCTTTTGCAGTTTCGGTTCCGGAGGCGCAAGCCAAATCGAAACCTATAGTTTTTCATTTTTAATGTTTTATCTATAACTCAGATGGACGCGCGGTCAGCGTCATCATTCTCAGAACATCGTGACCGTGCCAGGGGTAAATCGACGATTTATTCTGGTACCGGAGAAAATCAGCTGAATTTCGAGCTGATGAAATACCCGGATATATAATTATGTTTATCTGCTTTAACTTAAGTTGTCATCCATTATGGAAAGTTGACTTGGTCATCTTTTAACATGAACCATTGGATAAGGTTTTGAGTGATGTGGATTTAATCTAAGCCATTGATTCCCATTTTTAAGAGAGAGAGAGAGAGAGAGAGAGAGAGAGAGAGGATAACTTTGTCATGAAGGTTCTCTCTCCTCTATAACCATCTTCTTCCTCCTCTCTCAAGCTCAGGTGAACACAGCCATGGTAGGCTGAAAATTCTTTGGAGGAAATTGGAGAAACTTCAAGAATGAAAAAGCTTAGCAGCGAGTGGAACTATATCTTTCGTGAAGAACAATCCGCTAGTTTTCATTTTTCGAAGATCGAATCATCATTAAGGCATGTTCATCTCCTCTAAACCTCACCCTAATTTGGTGTATTGTATTTGATTATATTAAGTGGAATTCATGATCAAATACTCATATCTTGCCTAATCAAACTATAAAGGAGGGACTTATGATTTTTTTAGGAAATTAAGAACAAATCTAGTGGTAAATCATGATATTCTTGGGATATGGTTGATATGATATGGATTGCAGAAAACTGCAGCACATGTATGCCGTTTAACTGAAGATTCAAAAAAATAAATAAACTCCAAATTAAAGCAAACTAGTTCCAAATGAAAACTGTGGGAGTCTAGTTTCTAAAACAGGAAACCATTCTTAAATTGAGTTTGTATAGAGAAAGTTATACTTAATTTACTAAGGACATATTCTGCAGAAAACTACAGCATGTGTATAAACTTCAAATGAAAACTGGGTATAGAATATAAACTCCAAATTAAACCAAACCAGTGCTAAATGAAAGCTGTTTAAGTCTAGTTTCTAAAACAGGAAACTATTCTTAAATTGAGTTTGTATAGAGAAAGTTATATTCAAAATACTAAGGACATGTTCTATAGCAAACTGTAGCACATGTATAAACTTAAAATAAAAATTGGGTATAGACGATAAACTCCAAATTAAACCAAACTAGTTCTAAATGAAAGCTGTGTGAGCCTAGTTTCTAAAACAGGAAACCATTCTTAAATTGAGTTTGTATAGAGAAAGATATTTTCAATATACTAACCATATGTCCTGCAGAAAACTACAGATATGGTGATTTGAAATGATTGATATATTACATGAAGGTTTATTTGAGTTTCGCTCTTTATTTTTTAACGCACGACTTCTACGACACATATGCACATATGTAGATGGATGTATGTTGCACGAGATCCATACATGGTGCATGTGTTTAGCTATAGAGCTCTCGTAGCTTAATTTCGATATTTGTGTGATACATGGGAGCACGTATCATCGGCGAATTTGATGAACTACGGGCGGCTTGATCCTTTGAGAGAGAGGGTACGTAGGCAATCATATTGGTGCAGCCGGATTTTTAAATGATGAATTTTTATTTCATTATGGGCATTATAAGTCTGATATATGTTGGTATGAGCTTGTCTATGATAATACGAGTTATATGTTGGTATGAGCTTGTCTATGATAATACGAGTATGTTGCCTGAGTTGGGCCTATTAGCCACTCAGCAGAATGTTGCCTGAGAGTGTCTATGATAATACGAGTATGTTGCCTGAGTTGGGCCTATTAGCCACTCAGCAGAATGTTGCCTGAGAGTAAACTATGAGAGTTACTCAGCAGATTATTGTCTGAGGTAGACCTACAAGTCACTTAGCAGATTATTGCCTGAGTAGGGATTTTATATCACTCAGCAGATGGTTGCCTGGGTTAGGCCTATGAGCCACCTAGCATAAATATGAGTTGAACAATGAGTTACTCTAATGGAAATTTATGTTTGGTTATGAACCACTTAGTCACCTTTATGAGATAGGCCATCGAAGGCCTATACTCCTTAACCTATGTTGTTATAGGATGGGTTTCACGTTAGTACTCTTTAGGAAGTTGTATTTCTTTAGTTGTTATAAGAAACTTATTGCAAATTCATGATTTGTTGAGGTCGTTCGCGACCATTTGGATGAACTACGAACGACTTGATCCCTTAGGAGAGATGGTATGTAGGCGACCAAATCGGTGCAACCAGATTTTTATATGATGATCATCTATTGCATTATTGAAATTATGAGTTTAATATATATTGATACGAGCTGGTTTATGTTAACACAAGATTGTTGTCTGAGATGGGCCTATGAGCCACTCAGCAGACTGTTGCATGAGTTAGGACTATACGTCACTCAGCAGATTATTGTCTGGGTTAGGCCTACGAACCACCTAGCAAAAATGTGAGTTGGACAGCGAACCACTCCAACGAAAATTTGTATTTGGTTTTGAACCTCTTAATCATGTGCATGAGATAGGCCGTCAAATGCCTATGCTCATTAATCTATACCGTCATAGGATTGTGTTTCATGTTAGTGCTCGCTCTCTAGGAAGTTGTTTCTTTTTAGTTATGATCAAAGATATTGTCGCATGGTTGTTTCTTTTTAGTTATGATCAAAGATATTGTCGCATGATGAGTTTTTACATGCTTTTATATTGTTGTCATTTTCTTTCAGATTTATGAGTTATGTCGCATGATGAGTTTTTACATGCTTTTATATTGTTGTCATTTTCTTTCAGATTTATGAGTTACTTGTTACAAATTTGTGATTGTTGAGGTCATACGTGACCACTTTAGATGAACTACGAGCGACTTGATCCCTCATGAGAGAGGGTACGTAGGCAGCCACCTTGGTGCAGCCGGTTTATATAAAACTTCTACGAGTATTTGTTTGAAACGTTTTTGACAACGTACAACGTCGTTGTTTTAAATCTATTTAGGTAGACATTTACGAGCGCAAAGAGGCACATCCTAGCTTGTAGCAGCTGATCTTACTTTCAAAAGTGATTGGGACACACTATTGAGTATATATGACCGAGTTACCTCGCTCTTGCGAGCACATGAGATTTATGTGCTGATGCTTATTATGATGTCTTTATGTTCTTGCTAAAGCGTTCTAACACTATTGTTGTTTTTTTTCTTTTCTTTTTCTTGAATGCTATTTTAGGAAATTCTTCCAAAGTGCAAAGATGTGCAGGCTAGTTTGCAGTAGCAAGGAATTTACTTTTGTTAGTTAAGTACTCCATAGGGTTACTTTAGCTGTCTGTACTCTTGTGATCGGAGCCGGGTTGTACCCGTACAAGTTGTATCTTTTTGGAGGTAGAGAACCTCGTATGGATATGTGTATTTTGATACATGTTAGATATTAGTAGTACTTGGGTATCTGTATAGAATCTGTTAGATTTTTGTCTTGTTCAGAACCTCTCATATGTATGATATATGTTCACCTTTTAGTTCCGAACTGTGTTATTCCTAAATTCTAGTTTGAGAACATTACAAATTATTTTATACATGTTGTATATCCCCATTTCTGGAAATTATCATGATATTAAGATCATTTGGTTAACCTTTGGGTGTCTTACTATTGTTGTTTGATATCTGCTAGAGTATTAGCAACAATGACATGTTAAGCTTGCATATGCACAGAGGAGGGTGTACAGCAGGTTCTAACATCTTTGGGGTTCATCCTGGATT